>NW_028229586.1:210354-348270 GCF_053477565.2 Lygodium microphyllum | reverse complement strand
ATGTTTATGTCATCTACTTGGTTAGAATTATCATATTGCTCATTTCTATGCTCAAAAACATTATACCTACATGAGAGATTGAGAGGAGAATATGAAGACATTAAAGATGAATACTATGTGATGAAATTCCATTCAAACTGGAGAATTCTTTTATAATTTTATGGTTCTTTGATGGATTCTAAAAAGAATATGAAGAATGTGATCAATTTTGTTAAAGATAAATCCATGGGAGATTCTCTCTATAATGTTGCGTGAAGATTTGTTGTGACTCATACTCTTTTTCATATTGTGGTTACATAAAGGATGAAAACATGCTTGTTGATGACTACAAGCTAGATTTTCTTGAAGTAGATTCCTCATTTCCTTGGTGTTCTCTTGAGAGCTCCACATTAGGAGCTCACCACCCAAGTGGACTACCTATAGCAAGCCGACACCACCCTATCCAAACAACTCTAACAGAAGGATGCCACAGTCCACGAACATTGCAAAAGGTTGGATGCATGTCAACATACACACCTGGCCTTTGCTAATGACATTTTCACCAGGGTGCAGCAGATGGAGAAGGAAAATGTCTTCCTTCATGCACATGCACATGCAAGAGCACAACACTTAGATGGTGTGACCCCACTCAGCCTAGATACCATTGAGAAGCTCCAATGGGATTACGACAAGGAGTGGATCAATAGATAGGAAAAGCTTAAGAAAGAAATCCAGGCCACCGTGATCGAATCTTGCTCAAAGCTCCCACCCGCGTGCTCAACAAACCAAATGAGCCAGATAAATGCCAAGTGTGCCTTCTACCAACCAACCTCAGTCCACCACTAGAAACACCAAGGCAAGAGCATCCCTACTCGTCCCACCTTGTCTCACTTACACTCTACCTCTAGATCTACAACCAAGTTCAAACTTGTGGCCCTACCTAGAACTAGTTTGCCCACTCTCTAGATCCTCCCAAATCAGCCACCTAAGGATCAAGAGATAGCAGTCAAGCACCCCATGCCTTTGCCTTCAGTGAAAGGAAAAGAGCTTGCCATGGAAGAGCCCATCACTACCATGAGTGACAAGGATGTGTCACCAAAGGGATTCCACTATGGACTTCATAAACTTCTTCGCTGGCACTAGCTCTACAAATCTGAAGTGGCAGATGTTAACTGCATCACAAGAAAAAGTGGAAAAAGTGAAAAAGTGCAAGTCAAGAGACCTAAAAGAGGTGGCCCAAAAGGAAATCAGACACAATAGAAGAAGTAGGAAGGGAAACGTCTGAAAGCGCAAGGGTGGCATCACAAGCTAAGTCAAAGGCAAAAGCACATTTTTAAATGGGAGGCACCCCTAAAACTTTTTGTAAAAGAGCGCCAAGCTCCCTCCTATGAAAATTCTCCTATGCAAATTGTAAAGGTAGATGGGATGGTAGAAAGAAAGCTAGGAATGTAGGAGGACAATGGAAAAAAGAGCCTAGAAGCCATGTAAATAAGGGGATGACCTCGACCAAAAGGGATTCAGGGTTTTGTATATAAAGTTGAAAAGTGAATGAGGAGTTCATTCTTTGGTGTGTGGCAAAGTGGACTCATCTTCTTCTCTTCTTCTATCCTTCTTGCTTGCTTATGTGTGCTTGAGAGGGGGGAGTGTGAGAGTTTGAGGAAGTGTGTGTGAGGATGAGGGATCAGGGAGAAGAAGCTCTCCATCATCTCCTCTCTTCTTCTCTTCTCTTATATTCTCTCGTCTCGTACGCGGCTATGGAGGATGGAGGTTGACGGTGGAGGCTTGAGGTTGCTTGAGCTTGCAGCATCACAAATCATGGAGCTACTGGTGTGCTTGAGGGAGGAGGCAACTCTTTTGGGCATCAAGGTAAGCTCACTACACCTCGGTAGGATCAAAGGTGTGTTGGCTAGGTGAGAGATAGCCATAGGTGTTCGCTTGAAATGCTTGAAAGAATAAGCGGTCCATGGATCTTGGTGGTTGAGCGTGAGCATACCTCTACATTTTGGTTCCATTGCCATGACCAACAAATACAAGCTTGAGCACTTGCATGCCTCAAATCAAGCAACGAAGTAATTATTTCATCTCCAAACCAGATCTTGAGATAGGTAGGAGGTTTTGGGTTTTTAATCTTTGTAACAAGTAAGTATTTTGGTTTTCTAATGATTAGACAAGTAGGAGGAAGCATTTCAGTTTTCTATTTTTTATTTTTATTACATCTAGAGTAGGATAGGACCAAGAAATTGAAGGAAAATTTTTTAGGGTTTCTGTTGTTGAACAGGCCCAAACAGGGCACAAACAAGGAGAAAAATGGGAAAAATGAGTGCTTGGAGGTGTTAGAATCACACGAGGAGTGATTAGGTGGATTACGATTGAGTCCACAATAAGGGTTTAAGACCCTAGGAGGCAAAGAGAGACCTCATTTTCAGGTTCTGCAATAGAGAGAGAGAGAGAGAGAGAGAGAGAGAGAGAGAGAGAAAGAGAGGGCTTGAGAGCTTGTGTAGGACTTGGTGCTTCTAGCAAATCAATCTAAGGCCATAGGAGTTTATTGCTTGGATCAGGTGTGTAGAAACATTTTTGTGCATCTAACCTTTGATCCTAGTGAATCTTGCTAGTGCGTGTGGCCAGAAATCGATGGCACGAAAGTGATTTTTGTTCCCACAGTTTACATGTCGGCAGAATCGGACACAATCCATAGGCGTCTGATTCCCAGAATCAGATACCCAAATGCCTTGGGTTTTGTTCAATTTCCAAAATTGGATGGCCTACAATCAGATAATCAAAACACTTAGACTCAGACTGTCCGATCGGCCGATTGGACCAGACACCCCAATACTCGGACCTCACCTTGTCCAATTTTGAAAATCGGACTCTCGGACCACTTTGTCCGATTTCTATAATTGGACATACTCAAATCGAACCAACCTAACCTATCCAATTGAACTCACCCTATCTGATTCCTAGAATTGGTTATCCCAGAATAATCAGACCATACAAAATCCAATGCCTATCCAATCGGACATCCGATTCCTGAAATCGGACACTGCAAAATCGGACTAGATTTTGACACATCAAAATTGACAAAATTAGCGCGTCCGAAATGACAAAGAATACAACCTGCAAGAGGGAAATTCACCAAAATCATTACATGAAAATTTAACCCTAGAAATCATAGCCAAATGGCGAGGCACAATGCTGACACTCATATCGGCATATTCCACACACTTAGAGCCATAGGCTAACCAGCAAATCCCATTTGACCCTAAGCAAGCTGAACCACATGGCACAAACCCTAGAGACCAGAGGAAAGTGGCCACGAATCGAGCCTAGAGCCCCATTAGGCCAAGTACATAGACGAGAGTGTGAGAGCTACAATTATCACCTTGTATTTGCATCCACATTCTTTTTCAACACTTGAACTGCATGGTAAGAAAAGCTAAAAGCTTGATTTTGCATAGTGCACAAAGGTGAGCACACACACACGCACCGAGTAAGTTTAATTAAGGACTTTTTGTAAATAATAGGAAACTCACTCAAACCTAACAATCAGAACGAACCCACTAGTAGGAGAAGACCCTAAAACACGGGTGATCGAGAACCCCAAGTATAGGACTAAGTAGGGATGCAACCCAAGAGTCAAACATTGCAAGGACCAAGATGCTACAAGGGCCGACACCATTGGAGGAGTGGATCTATCTAACTTGATGGATGTCATCAACAACCTAGTGGAGCACAAGATTGCGAACATGGCAGAGTCAGGCACTAACCATGGATGTGACAAAGAGTTTGACCTAGGCAGTTTCTTGAGATAGAAGTCCAGTAGCTAGTCACTAATTATGATCTACAAACCCGGATAGACCACCATGGTAGGACGTCCAAAGATATCATAGCGGACCACCTCAAGGAGGAGAGGAGACTAGTGTGGGAAGCTTTGCAGGGCATAGCGGCCTACAATCAGGAATAGCAAGCCAGAATCTTACGACAAAACATAGAAATGCACAAGATTTGTTCATCCTAGCAAGTAGAAATAGGACAGGACCTGACGCATAAAGGGTAAAGGACACTGGACGGTGATGTCATGTTGAGTGAGCTTCTTATGAAGCGACTGTGAGGCATAATGGCCTACAATCATGAACAGCAAGCGAGAAGCTTGCAACAAATGACAAAACATAGAAGCTAGAACTGGCAGGCAAAAATAGAATAGGACCTGATGTAGAAAGGGAAAGAGCATTGGAAGGCAATCTCACATTGAGTGAGCTTCTTACGAAGCAATTGCTAGATAGCTCGTCAATAGAATAGAGCATCACTACAATGGCAACCTCATTGCTTGTAGGTTTAGGATTCAACCATGGCTCTAAGAGCCAATCAAGAATTCCTGTAATGGCTAAGCAGTTAGACAAGTACTAGCCAAATGACGCTCCATATAGCTTCGTAGTAGAGCAGTTTGAGCAAGTCTAATAGGCCAATGGCCTCCCCAATCTTACTCTATGCTTACAAGCTTTTAGTATATGCTTAAGAGATAAGGGTAGGAGTTGGTACATGAGTCTAGATGCTGCTGAGCGGACTGACTTTAACAACCTCAAGAGTCTCTTCATTAAGAGATTCTCTGAGCCTAGGTACTCTAACAACCTTCTAATGCGGCTGATGAATGTCAAGCAGAAGGACAAGGAGGACATAAGAGACTACATCACCCACTTGTGAAGTCTCTAACTGGTGTGTGACCCACTGAAAGAGCGGTCTCCAGAGTCTTCATCAATGGGATACAAAGTGACAAACTCTACAAGGCCTTGGTAGGCAATTCAAGCTTGTAGTGAGACATGCTAACTAGGGTCTTTGACGAGGCAATTACAGTGGATGACCAGCTCAAAGACAGAAGCTCCAAGAGCTCGATCCGAGAGGAGACAAATGCTAGAAACTCTGAGAGAGTTTCAATGTTAAGTGAAATATCAGGCCCAAGTACTCACGATAAAGGGAAAGGCAAGGATTCAAGTTAAGAGCTAGCGGAGATGAAGACAGAGCTAGCCAAATTACAAGCAGTGATGAGACAACCAACACGCCCTCAGTCCAATGCATGTATTGTGAAAAAAACCACTTGTCAGTCGAATGTCAAGACCTGAGGTCCCGACCTTGCACTAATTGTGGTAGGTTTGGTCACAATGTCATGCACTACAAACTACCTGAGAGCGGAGCTTGGAGCCCAGGATGTGCCTAAAATTTGCCAAAAAATCCCGAATTTAGGGAAAAAATATTTAACATCGAAGGCGGCGGCTCTAGCTAGGAAGATTTTAAGCACCAAGTGAAAGATGGCTTTTAAAAGGCGCCCGAGCGACACTTGTGGATTTTTTATCATTATTCAGATTTCCGTGCGGGTTGTCAGGAGTTGCCAGTCAATGCGGGATGCCAAGCTGAATGCCCAGGATTTTTTAGAGCACGAATCGGATGCCAGACAAGGACGGAGCCAAGAAACGGTCAAGATTTGAAGAGGTGGACATTTGAGAGGTCAAAAGGGGTAGTGCCTTTTGGAGTTTGGGAACCCCTAAAAATTTTATACAACATCTTGATAAAATTTGTGGAGAGAAGAGGAAAACATGGCGTGAAAAACAGCGTGAGGCAGCAGGCGCATTTTTCGCTTCATACCATGGATCTTGGATTTGCAGGTTGTGAAGACCCCATAGAACCGATCATGGGGCTGATCTTCTCTCCCTTTGCCGGTCTTATCGCCTGTCTTCGCTCGTGAAATGGCTGTGGGAATGAAGAGAACCAGATCTAGTCTTTCTCTCTCCTCCCTCTCTCTCCTCTAAAGGGTTGTTCCTGCGTGCAAGAGGAAATGAAGAACAGTGAAGGAAAGATTGTCCGGTTGGGACCGGATTGCTTCCGGGTCGATGAAGGCATGAAGATTGTTGATTGTGAAGATGCTGGACATTGAATGTGGGCTGATCCGCAGTCACGCAACAAAACCGGAATCCCGAAACACGAAACCTAAGCGGTAATTCAATTTTTTATGAAGAAAAATGAGTTGTTATGCCATTTGATTGATGAAACATTGTTCCCATGGGCTGAATATTCAATATGATGTTGTTTTCTATGAGTTTCAATAGTTTATCATCTGAAAATAAGAAAATCATAAGTGATATGGCTGAAATTAATGTTATAAAACCCGAAAAACACGCGTTTAAGGGATAAAAATGGGGTTTTTGCAAAATAAATGGGAAATATGAGACATAACGCCTAGAAAACCTGAAATTTTGCTATCAAGGAACCTAAGGGCCACATCCCACAATCAATCTTAATTTTAAGTCGTTTTTTATTGAAGAAAATAGAGAAAAAATACCAAAAATTTGTGGAAAATGGATTTTAAATGGGAGAAAATTAGGAAACAGTAAAAGGAAAATTCCAAAAAATTACATGTGTGTTTGTGCAGCGTATAATGAAGGTAAAGCACAAGGTTGGTCTCGGCTTACCCTCGTTTCTATGTTTTCGTTCGTGTTTATCGCTTTCTTTGTAAGGAAACACACATAAAACGACCCTTTCACCTATCATCGAATGCAAAACATTAAACGGCAGGGTGAGAGGGGAGGTTGAGCGTCAAAATATAAACTAAAACCTGGTTTATGTGTTGCATCATGCCTATAGGAGGTTGTTTTAAAATAAAGAGAAAGGCAGCATGAGCATAAGGCTTGGTGTCTTTTCTCATTACACAAACGCTAGCATGGAAATCATGAAAAGAATGGTTTCGCACGATGCACAATGCTAATTTTCTTTTGTTTGTGCACTAAACCGTTCACATTATGCACTATGAATAGTTCATGGTATCAACAGAAAAGCTCCTGGACTGCATAGCACTTGTTTTCTTAGGACTTTGACCCACGATTGAGAGCGTAAGGTTATCCCTTGCCGTAGGATATAGGGTCGGTTTCCTAAGGGACTGTTAAGTAAGGACACATGGTATATCTCCTGGATTCGAAAATGAAGAGTGGAGTTTGTTTGTTTGTTTTATATATTGAGCAACGCATCAAGGGGCCAATCCCTGCGATGTAGGAGAGCTGTAGTGGGGCCGCGGTGTTTCTACCGAGAGGTTGCCTCCATATATGTGATTGTGGTATTTATTGCCAATGTGTATGGGTTCTCCCTCTGTGGAGTTTATAGAAAGGGAAACTTTGGACTACAAAACGATAAAACTATAAACGCATGGATTAGGCTTTAGGGTAGTTTGTCCTTTAGCAGTAGATTGACGCTCCTAGTCCATGAGGCCGTGAGGGTGTGTTTGTCAATTATGAGCATGAGGTCCGGCTAGTGCCATAGCCAGTGCCGGCCCATTTTAGGTCCCATCAGTGGTGTGTCTGTCGGGAGCTGCCCAACAAGTGGTGGTTCTCGAATCTACGATTTTTAGGGACCAAAAGAAAGTTGGTTTTGTCAAGATTGTGGGAGAGAAGAAAGGAGTCTCACTTGTAGCTTTCTTGCTTGCACAATGGGGGAATACGCACAAAGGTGGAGGCTAAAAACAGTTTTCCTCTTCTTAGTTGTGTAAGCCAAAAAGAACTCAAGTACATAGAAATAGAAGAACCCTATATATGGGTCTCAAACCAAACTCAACTAACTAAGGTGGCATACTAACTGAGCCACGAACTAGAGTAGATAAGGATAGCTATCATCTAGCTATTATTCATGGGTGGTGTACCAACGGCATCTGCAAAACTGACAAGTCGGTGACATAAATGCACAACGGTCACCCTGGCGTATCACGAGTGGAGTTCGATATCTCAACACTCCCCCTTGAGCTCAATCCCAATTCCTGCACACCAAGCAGGTCTATGAACTTGTGCAGCTTCTCTGCGCCCAATGCCTTTGTGAATATGTCAGCTACCTGATCCTCTGTGTTGACATAAACTAGATCAATAAGACCTAGTAAAACCCTCTCCCGCACATAGTGATAATGCACCTCAATGTGCTTTGTTCTAGCATGATAGACTGGGTTATTTGCCAAGTGTATACTACTCATGTTGTCACAATAAATGACAACTGGCCCATCTGTAGGTTGATGCATATCATAAAGTAGCTTATGCAACCAAGCCACCTCACATGCAGCCATTGTTGCGCCCCTGTACTCAGCCTCTGTGCTTGATAAGGCAAATGTAGGTTGTTTCTTGCTGCTCCAAGTGACTGCAGCACTCCCAAAAGAGAACACATATCCACTGGTAGATCGTCTATACTACCAACCCAATCAGCATCAGTGTATCCATACAATTGTATCTAAACCCCAGTCTCATAAAGTAGTCCACACTGCAATGTGGACTTCACATACCTGAGTATGCGTCTAGCCGCATCCAAATGCAGTTTCCTTGGAGCCTGCATAAACTGACTTACCAATCCAACAGCATAGCTCAAATCTAGCCTGGTAATAGTCATATAAATCAAACTTCCTACTATGCGTCTGTACATAGTAGGGTCTTCCAGAAGCTCACCTATATCTGCGCTCAGCTTCACATTATGCTCCAAAGGAACTGAAATAGGCTTACAGCCTGTCATCCCATATTTGGACAGCATGTCCAATCCATACTGCCTCTGCAAGAGTTGTATCCCACTTGGTGATCTAATGACCTCAATGCCCAAGAAATAACGCAGCTCTCCCAAATCCTTCATCTCAAACTTCTGTTTCAATAGCATTTTCACATGAAGGATATCTTCATCACTGTCACCTGTCATAATCAAATCATCAACATAAATGACAAGTAGCATACTACCTTTCTCTGTTTTTCTCACATAAAGTGAAAAATCTGCCTTGGAAATCTGAAAGCCAATAGTGACAAGAAACTGTCCTATCTTGTCAAACCATGCTCTAGGTGCTTGCTTCAAGCCATACAAGGCTTTCTTCAACCTGCAAACAAACTCAGGATGAACAGCATGCACATAACTGGTGGTTGCTCCATATAGACCTCTTCTTGCAAATCACCATGCAAGAAGGCATTCTTTGCATCCATCTAATGTAAAGATCATCCCTTTGATGCAGCCATAGCAATGACTGCTCTTACGGTTACCATCCTTGCGACTGGACTGAATGTTTCTTCATAATCAATGCCATATGTTTGTGCATACCACTTGACTACTAATCTTGCCTTGTATCTATTCACAAAACCATCTGCATTGTACTTCACCTTATAAATCCACTTACAACCAATTGCATTCTTATCTTTAGGCAAAGGTACTAATTCCCATGTAGCATTTGCTTCCAAGGCATCCATTTCTTCATCCATGGCTTTCTCCCATTTTTCTTTTCCCATGGCTTGCTCAAAAGAATTGGGTTCTGGTTCTTGTATCACTTTGACCATATAGGCATAGTGAATGGCTGTAAATCCATCATATTTCAACCTATCCACAGGATACCTAGCTCTGGTAGACCTGCGCAAAGTAGGTTCACTCCCAGGTGATCTCAAAACATCCATGGTCTTCCTTACTCCAAGTGTAACAATAGAAGGAATACCCAACTCATCATCAATGCTCTGTTCTGAGCCACTGGATTCACCATCCACATAAGAGTGACCTGCATTCACATCAACCATGGGCTGATCTACCTTCTCTTTTCCTTTTCGTGAAACCTGCATACCACTATCTGTATTGTTTTGAGGAGATTCTCTTGATCTCAATCTGCCTGTCCATGGCGAAGAATGTGAACCACTGCTAGAGGACACTCCAGGTCCACTAATATTTTGTGACTGTTGCTGTGAATTCTGTGCAACATTACCATTTTGTGCATCTACATCATCAATCACATTCACTGGTTTATACCAGCTACTCATCTCATCAAAAACAACATCTGTGCTCACTGTAAACTTACGAGTAGAAGGATTATAGCATCTATACCCTTTCTACTGGCAGAGAGTAACCAATAAAGATGCACTTCTCAGCTTTTGGATCCAGCTTGGATCTCAACTCATCTGGCACATGAACATAGGCAATGCAACCAAAAATCTTCAAATGAGAAATATCTGGTTTCCTACCAGTATACCTCTCCTCTGGAGTCAGGCCATGTATTGTTGCAGTGGGAGTCCTGTTCATTATGTAGACTGCTGTAGCAACTGCCTCAGCCCACTAAAAATTTGGCAGGTCTTTTTCATTGAGCATGGCACGAGATACCTCTCCAATATGCCTATTTTTCTTTCTGCAATTCCATTTTGTTGTGGGGTATGACTACATGAATATTGCTGCTTTATGCCATGCTCCTACAAGAACCTTGCAAACTCATTTGAGAGGTACTCTCCCCCTCCATCTGACCTTAGGTATTTTATTTACAGGCATGTTTCTTTTTCAATCATAGCTTTAAGAGTTTTGAAATGCCCAAAAACTTCACTTTTCTTTTTCATAAAATACACCCAAACTTTTATGCTATAGTCATCAATAAAAGTGACAAATAATGATAGCCTCCAAGAGATGCAGCTTTAGTAGTCCACACATCAAAGTGGATTAATGCCAATGGCTTTTTATCTCTTGAACATGTCTAGGAAACGGTTTCCTTGCCTGTTTTTCAAATTGACAGGCTTCACATACCTTATGCATTTCTGCAACCTTGAATTTAGGCAATCCTGCAACAATATTTTGGGCTTGCATTGATTTAAGTCGTTGTACATTAACATGACCAATGCGTTTATGCCAGATATCAATATCTGCAACTACACCGGTCCCATGTGCTATTGCTGCACTCAATTCAGGCATGTCTGCTTCCAACGTAAACATTCTGCCTTTCTTCTTTCCTTTTGCTATCAAGCGACCTTTATTTTTCATATCCTCAACAAAGCATCCATGAGAATTAAATCTAACCTGCAAGCCTTGCTCAACCATTTGACCAACAGAAACCAGGTTCTTGGTGATATTCGGGACATGAAATACATCTGACATGTATTTCTTTTTCCCATCCTGCATAGACAAAGGAATTTTTCCAATCTGCACAATAGGATGTGCAGTATCATCACCAGTCTCCACAAATCCTGGTTTTTCCATTTTCCTTGCATCCTACATCCATTCTACATGACCTGTCATGTGGTTTGATGCACCTGAGTCAACATACCACACATCGTTGCTTTCTTCTGCACTTGTCACAGAATTGGTCATGTGCTGCACCATAAACAAATGCTCATTTCTGTCATCACCCTATCTACTAGAAGATGCATAATTCCCTTGTTGCAATTTTCCATTCATGATGTCATTCTGGCTTTTATAGCAGTCTTTAGCCATATGACCCATTTTACCACAGTAGTAGCATTCAACATTGCTGTTTGCATTTTGGCCTCTTTGCCATCTACCACGACCTCTTTGGCTCCCCCTGCCTCTAGAGTTACCACGTCCTCCTCCATAGGACTGGTTTTCTTGAGTTTGCTGCATATTCTGATTTCTACCACGACCTCCAGATTGGCCTCCTCTACCTCTGCCTCTACCTCTTCCAGCATTTGAGTAGAAGACAACTTCGTTTGAAGTTCCTCCTGAAGAAGATGCACCACCATTTCTCTGCTCCTCAGAAATTAGAAGAGCAATCAACTCCTCAAAATCAGGAAATCTTTCACGGATGGAAATGGATGTTCGGAACTATGCATAATCCTTTCCTAGATCATTCAAGGTCACAGAAACTAAATCATCATCTTCCACTAGCGACCCAATGGAAGCAAGTGCATCTGCAATCTTCTTCATCTTCATGTGATAGTCATTGATGCTCATACTTTCTCTTTGCACATTGTGCAACTCTTGCTTGAGCTCCATTTTCCTGGCTTGCGTATTTGTGCTATACATTTTTGACAAAGTATCCCATGCCTCCTTTGGCGTACTTGCATCTTGAATATGCACAATCATAGAGTCTGAAATGTTGATAGATAGCCAGTACATAACTTTCCTGGCTCTCTCATGCCATGCTTTAAATGTCTGCATTTGCTGTTGATTGGGAACATCAGGAGAACTGGTTCTTCTTCATTTCCTGCAACGAATTCCCAATATCCTTTTCCCATAAGAAAATTCGTCATTCTAAACTTCCATGCTTGGAAGTTGTTTGTCAAGATTCTCAGTGACAATCTATGAAAGAGAATCAGATGCCATTACAGAACACTGCAAAGAATTTTGTCACTGCAAAAAAACACAGCTTCAGCCTCACAAGGGCAAATCTACAAAACTGACGAAAGTGGTATTTGACCACACAGTCACTTCCTAGTGACGATTTTGCATCAACAGGCAACAAGGATGATTTTGTAACTCCCAATGTCTCTGCACACAGGCATACGATGCAATTTTTACAGTAACTTTTCACCAACCTGTAGAACAGTGGCCGCATAGCCAAAAACTGGGCCTTTTCCTGAGTGCGTGCGGAAACCTTCCGCCTCCAAAACAAGCCCCGAAATGGCCTCGAATCAAAAAAACAGGGCAACCAAGGGCTAAAACACTTGCCCACAGCATACACTGCCCTCTTACTACACCGCGAAGGACGTCTCAATCTGAGACAATGCACTCTTGCACTTCCCAGTTGTGCTACCTGCAAAGACTTGCTCCCAAAACAGAAAAATGAAAGCAACACTGGTCCTCTTACCAGAACACCGCGAACTTGGTTTGCTTTCTTGAGCTTCTTACCACGAACAAGGCTCTGATACCATGTCAAGATTGTGGGAGAGAAGGAAGGAGTCTCACTTGTAGCTTTCTTGCTTGCACAATGGGGGAATACACACAAAGGTGGAGGCTGAAAACAGTTTTCCTCTTCTTAGTTGTGTAAGCCAAAAAGAACTCAAGTACATAGAAATAGAAGAAGCCTATATATGGGTCTCAAACCAAACTCAACTAACTAAGGTGGCATACTAACTGAGCCACGAACTAGAGTAGATAAGGATAGCTGTCATCTAGCTATTATTCATAGGCGGTGTACCAACCACATCTGCAACTGACAAGTCGGTGACATAAATGCACAACGGTCACCCTGGCATATCACGAGTGGAGCTCGATATCTCAACAGGTTTATGTCTTCTAACAAGGACCATAAAGCCGAAATACAAAAAGCAGAGCGTGCTGAGAGGGCTAGACGACGTTTGGAGATTGTAAGTTGCTATTCTCCTCAAAGGAGTAGCCCAATACGCATAAAAGGCAGTGGTCTTAGTAACCCAATTGCTGCACATAGTCCTTTAGGTGTAGGAGAAAGTTCAAGTTCTTCGTCTCTTCCACCAAATCAACCCACTTCAAGTGGGGTTGTGATTCCATCAGTTCAAACTCCTATTGTCAATCCGATTGTTGTCATGGCACAACCCATTGCAATTCCTATAGGACGTCAGATTTACCAGCTTTAGGAGTTCCTTTGCCCATTTTTAATGGGTTAGCCGAAGAAGATGCAGAGTTTCACATTTGTGAATTCCAAATATTAATGTTTAATTATCGCATCCAAGATGAGGGACATCTCATGATGTTCTTTAACATGACATTAAAAGGAAGGTCTGCAGTATGGTATCATAGCATAGAGGCTGGAACCATAACCATAATCAACCAATTTTATGCAGCTTTCCAAGGAGAATATGCCCCTGAAAGAGGTGACCAATATTGGTTGTGTGTTTTGAATGTAACACGCCAAGACCCCCATGAGAATGTGAAATCCTATGCCAAGAAGCTTAAGGAAGTGTTTCGTAAGTTACAAACTTACATTCCCATCCCGCCGGCTACCCAATTGCAATACTTCTTGCATGGATTGGATTTCAATATTCAGGTACAATTGAGCAGTGTGGCTTTGGCTGATATAGACACTGCCATTACGCGGGCAGAAGGAGTAGAGTCACGATTACAAACGGCCTACTCCTCTCGAATAAATCTTAATGCGGGTTTAGTACCAGGAGGCAATTTACCATTGACGAATGGGAGTCAAGGGATGCCTGTGAATAACCCTAATGGGAGAGGAAGCATGGTTCAAAATGTACCTTTATTGCTAGCTCCTCCCAGTGTGACCATACCTATGGCTAGTCAGTTGGCTCCACCAAATGTTGGAGGCCAAGTTTCGAACCCTAATGTGGTTCCTGTGAGTCAACAACCAATGCCCAATCAAATTGTTAGGCCAATGGAACTACGGATAGACGATCAAGGCTATGAGTCGAGTGCATCTAATGTCCTTGGTGAAGTTAAGGATATGATGAAGCATTACACCAACATGATTTCTGAACAATATCGGTAAATAGTTGTTGACGTCAATTTCTTGAAGAAGCAGTAGAATCTGATAGGGAGTCGATGCCCTGAAGAGGGTGGCCCCTCAAGATTCGGCTGTAAGTGGTGCGGTGGATAACATTTCCCTAGAAACTGTCCAAATGTTAAATGTGATATTTGTGGGAAGTCGGGCCATTTAGCCACTACCTGTTGGAGTAAGATTAGTTCTCTCCAACAAGGGAGTAAACAGCCAAGTCCAGTTAATCATAGAGCGCAAGGTAATAACTTGCAGCAAAATGATGGACCAAGACAAATATTGCAAAGGGGAAAGACCACTATAGAAGAGTTGCCACAAGGCAATGGAGTCAGCCTTATTGAGGCTGTATGCGTCAATGACGCTGAAACCTCTAACCTAGGAGCCATGACAAGAGGCCAAAAGGCTAAAGAGGTTGACAAGGATAATGCAAAACCGGTCGAGGGAAACCCTAAGCAAGGGGATAAGGGGACGCAAGTCCTGAATCCTAGCATAGAAGGTGGACCTCTAAGGCCTGTTGACAAAAAAGTCGATCCTAAGAAGGATGAGGAAGTGCCAAGAAAGAAGGCAAGAGCTAAAAAAGAAGCATCAAAGCCGGTCCCGAGACCAAAAGAAAGAATGGTTTGGCGAGAAAAGAGAGCTTTGGCTATCTATCATGATTTTGATCTAGCAAGTTCTCTTTGCGAAGTCAAACCAAATGTAAGCCTCTTACAGTTGATTAAATTATCTCCAAGAGTATGCAAGGAATTCAAGAAGATCCTGCGTATTGGGTATATTGTCGAACCTTTGGGCATAGCATGAGTAGGGGAAGATTGGTTTGATCATGCTGAAAAGAATTGCCCTAGGGTTCCAGTATATGTGGATGGAATATTAGTGGAGCATGCTATTGTAGACACTGGGTCCTCCGTCAATATCATGAGTTCAGAGTTGATGGAGAGGTTGGGTCTAGGCATCCAAAAAGATAGCTCCACCCTTCTTAGAATGGTTGATGATAGTCTACGGCAACCGGAAGGTTGCGTTACTAAAGTCCATGTTACAATTGCAAGTGTAGAATGCTTTTTGGACTTTAGGGTGATAAGATTTGCAGGATGTCCTAGCTATCGAGTCTTGCTAGGTAGGCCCTGGATCTTATGAATAGACTGTCAAGTCGATATACCCACCAGTCGAGTGGTTCTAGGTAGAGGTGCTAGTCGAGTAATAGTTGATGCTTACCCTGAGTCTCCTCAGAGTGAGAGAGCTCATTTATCCTCTATTGAATTAGAAACAGCAGATGATCCATCTGGTAGTGAGACATCATCCAGTGATGAATCTAAAGAGGGGTCCACTACAGAGGATATTTATCAGATAACTCTAAATGAGCCGATAGAGCCGCAAGATAGGATAAGAGACGCGGATGTGATTGAGTTGGACCTTGGCACGCCGAATGATTCACGGCCAATTAAATTAGGTTCCATGCTCAATTTAGCCAGAAAGGGAGGACTATGTCCTTGATCCAAGAATTCCGCGACATTTTTTCTTGGAGTTATGATGAGTTGAGAGGCATTCCTCCCAGCCTAGCTGTTCATACTATTCCTATAAAAGAAGGTAGTCGTCATGTGCATCAAAAAGTAAGGCATATGACCTTTGAATTGAGGGACGGGCTGTTTGAGGAGTTACACAAGTTACGGAAAGCTGGTTTAATCTTCCCTGTACAACACATAGAATGGTGTTCACCAGTTGTTATCAAGAAGAAGAAAACCAACCAGATCCGACTATGTGTAGATTTTAGAGAGCTGAATAAGCGGATGGTTAAGGATTACTATCCGTTTCCATTTATTTACCAAATTTTGGATCAATTAGCGGGTAGGGAAATATATTCGTTTATGGATTGCTTTGCAGGATACAACCAGATGGCAATTGCAGAAGAGGACAAGTTGAAAACAACTTTCATTACTGTCTTTGGTACTTTTGCGTACCATGTGACGGCCTTTGGTTTGTGCAATGCACCTGGATCATGGCAACAAACAGCAGACAAGACCTCTGGTGACATCTCCCCAGATGAGTTGAAAGTATTTATCGATGACCTGGGGGTAGCCACTGTAAGGGAAAGGATGTTCATTATTTTAAGAAAGTGCTTTGAGCGCTGCAGATAATTTTGTATCACTCTTAACCCATGAAGTGTGTCTTTGGAGTGCCTTATGGGCTATTGCTAGGCCATGTGGTCAGTTCAATAGGGATTGCAACTGACCCTGAAAAGATCAAGGTTATAGTCTCTATGAGTCCACCACGCACTCCGAAAGAAGTACATAGCTTTCTGTCATCAATAGGGTACTATCGGAGGTTTATAAATGCCCTGGCAGAAAGAACGTTGCCATTAACGAACTTGTTATCATTTAGCTATCTATTTGTATGGAGCGACCCTTGTAAGGTAGCTTTCGAGGATGTGAAACAGGAGCTAGTAAAAGCACCAGTTTTAAAAGCACCTAAAAGAGGCAAAGTATTTTACATATTTTCAGCAACCACCATGCATAGTATCAGCTGTTGTTTAGCCCAAATCTGGGAGGAATAGTGGTATCATCCAATAGCTTTTGCTAGTCAAAAATTGGGCATATCAGAAATTAACTATACCTACATGGAGAAGTTGTGTCTTGTGATGGTCTTTGCAACTAAAAAATTCAGGCACTACATCCTCTATGAGAAGGTTGTTTTCTATACGAAGGCGGAAGGGCTTAGATTGCTTATGAACAAGCTACAACCGCCTGATCATTTGGCAAAGTGGCTAATCACTTTGCAGGAGTTCGATTATGAGATTAAGAGTAAGCCACCAAGGTTGCAGGGTATTTTGGAATGCCTTGTGGATTTCAGGGAGCCGAAAGAGACTTTGGCTGAAGGAAGTGATATTGAAGAAATGTTTAAAATTGATACAGCTTCTATCCCATCTTGGTATGATGCTATCACGCATTATCTATCAACAGGAGAGACTGGAGCTGGTTTATCAAAGTCTGAAAAGAGGAAAATCAAACAACAGGCTTTAAAGTTTTCCTTGATCGCAGGAACACTATATCGGCAGGGTGTTGATGATATCTATCGCCGATGTGTGATGCCTGACAAGGTTCCTTTCATCTTGGAGGAGTGCCATGACTCTACATGTGGAGGACACTTCACTGGACGGTTGACGGCACAGAAAGCTTTAAGAGCTGGATATTTGTGGTCGTCCATCTTCCAAGATTCCTTTAAGTATATTAAGAGATATGATACCTGTCAAAGACATGACAGCAGAGAGAATAGGAAACACCCACTTACGCCTATCATGGCTATCCTTCCATTTAGGAAGTGGGGCATTGACTTTGTGGGTCCTATTACCCCATTGTCTACTACCCAAAAAAGGTACATTATCGTACAACTGATTATTTTACAAAATGGTCAAAAGCGCGGGCGACGAGGCAGAACAATGCAAAAGAGACTGCAAGTTTTCTTTTAGAGCAGATTATCTGCCGTTTCCGTCCCACCGAAGGAGCTAGTGTTGGACCGTGGAACCCACTTTTTGAATAAGGTGATCAAAAGCTTGATTGAAGCTTGGCAAATCAAGCACAATAAGACGACCCCCTATAATCCACAAGCCAACGGGCAAGTCAAAAGTACTAATAAGCAACTTGTGGGTATCTTGTCTAAAATAATCTCTGAGAAGAAACGAGACTAGGACAGGAAGTTCTATGTGACAGTATGGGCATACAATACAACATTCAAGCGAGCTATCGGCCATACTCCATTTAAATTAATTTATGGGGAAGATTGTGTGTTACCCCTCAAAATCGAGTTGCCAACCATACGGTTTGCAATTAACCGCTCTTTGGGAGATAAGGATTCAGTCTTTGAACATTTCACGACCATAGCCCACCTAGATGAACTGAAATTGCAGAGCTTATTACACCAGGAGGTAGCTAAACATCGAATAAAGCAGTTGCATGACCTTAAAGCAAAGAAGTATACCTTTAAAAAAGGGCAATTGGTTTTGTACTATGATGTGCGTAGGGAGTTGTTTCCAGGAAAGCTGGAACCTAGATGGGATGGCCCCTACAAGATTGTTAAGATAGGGAAAAATAAGTCTACGGCTCTACTAGCTGATCTGCAGGGAGTACAATTTAAAAATAAGGTTAATCTTAATAATATTAAACCTTATTACTTCTAAGTATGCTAATACAGAAAAATGTATTGCAGGTCATGCTAGGGCTGATTTGAGACCTGTAAAAGAGCTTAAAGCTGGTTGATAGGGCGGTTAATTCCTTATTTGGAGCACCCATATCTGGAGCAGAGATACCATCACGGGAAACTTATTTGGTGGAGCAAAGGATACAAAGTGATTGAGCAAGAAGACGGAACCTTTGTGTAGGAGATCAAAGTCTTCTGTCATCACTGCTTACGAATGTTGACAAGTATCCCTATTGAGTTTAATGAAGAAGGTGGGATGGAGCCGTCAGTTCATCCTCTCAACATGCTAAATTTTGACTATCATAATTACGAATAGAGGAGTTCGTGATGGCAGGCTGTGTAAACCCATTGTGGACGTACACATTATATTTTGATAGAGCGTCCAGGGGCCCTAATAAAAAAGGGAGTGTTGGAGTAGTAATCTGAGATCCCCGACGTAGAGTTACGATGAAGTTAGCTGCTTATCTTGGGGTAGGATTCACTAACAATATGGCGGAGTATAAAGCCTTGATTATGGGACTGCATATTGCCAAACAAGGTGGTATTCGGTGATTGTTAGTGAAAGGGGATTCCCAGTTGATTCTGAATCAGCTATATGGGACATACACAGTGCGGAATCCCATTCTTTGTATGTATCATCGAACTGCGATGACCCTACTTGAGGAGTTTGAGAGAGTATCTTTTCAGCTAATTCCACGTTACTGGAATCAGTTTTTGCGGATTCACTGGCAAATCTTGCTAATGAACAAGACCTTTTCTTCAACTGTGGTCCTAGTTTGGATATTGCTATCAATAATGAGACAGGACCTGGTCGCTTGTGGGGAATGTTATCAGAGCATGCAATGTAGGGCAGGGGATGGTTGATATGGGTGATGCAAAGAGTAGCCGAGACCAATCTACCGTTGTTATCCTGGACCCATAGGTTGATTAGACAACATGTTATGCATATGCCTCTTGCTATATATACAGGAGGGATGGGTCATAATCTTATGCATTTAGTTTAGGGTTGTGAGCCCTATTTTTCCTCCTTGGGAAGGAGCATATTATTGTATATCTGTACTATTTCAGGGAGAGATGTGTAAGTGCTATTCTATTTTATCTCATTAGGCCAAGAGGGCCGATCAGTTTTTTGTAGTGAAATGCTATATTTCATTAGGCCAAGAGGGCCAGTTGTCTGTTTAGTACATGTATGGTTAATGGTTTCTTGTTTTAGTCTTGTACTAGACAGGTTTGAAGAAGAGCTTGGACGGAGCCTTTGTTGTGTGGAAGCTTCTCGTTGCCCTATCTAGGTGATATCTCTCCTTTATAAGTATCGTGTTTTTATGCTATATGTGTCTGTGTACTTGTAGGGGATTTTCTTTTCTTGTTGGAGACTGGAGTCCAAGGCATGAAGTCCCAGGTTTAGGTTAGGTATGTCTGAGGGAGGTTTGAGTAGTCATTGCCTCCTGTAAATACATTGCTAGGCATCGAAAGACCTATTTTAGAAGGCCGTTCTAGTGACCCTATTCTGCTATCCTGCTAGGCAGTTGTTCTAGGAGTTCTTGTTAGTTGTGAGGCAATTAGAGAAGCCTGCCAGAAGAAAAATAATGATAATAGAGAGAAAAGAAGCCTTGAATATCTCAAAGGAAATAAAAATATACTAAGGTGTGTAAAAAGGGGTTCTAACCCCCTATAAAAATAGAAAAGAAAAGAAAGGAACATTTATAAGCAGTTGATCATCGCCTAGCGAAGGCCTAGTAGGTTCCTGGGGACGAGTCACACCCAGGGCCGATGCCTTGTCTTCCTAGGGGTGGCATATTGCTGGAAAAGAAGAAAGTAAGGAAGGTTGGAGCGAAAATAAAAGTGAGCATCAGGAAAGGATTAAGTGTCGCCTTGCGAGGGCTTGGTAGGTTCTTGGGTATCAAGATAGGACCTGAGGCCGATGCCCTGTTCTCCTTGGGTCAGTACGCTCAGCTCCCTCCTTTTTACATGCCCAAGTATGGAAACATAAAAACCCTAAAAGAAGAAATATGCTAAAAGAAAATACTTCTTGATCAGGCTATAGGAGTCCTCGCCTGGTAGGAGCTCCTGGTTGTGTTGTCCTTAGTTAGGTAGGTAGTTCAGACTACCACTTAGGGTGACTTCTTTGATAGGGTTTTTTTAGTTTGGCCATGTTGGAGCAGTCGGTTAATGACTAGCTTCGGACCTTCTATCAAATTATGCTAGGCCTACTCCTTGTGGATGTCATGCCTTGGTTTTGTCAGGGGGTAGGGTGAGCATTGTGTTGTGTTTTAATATGTATCTATTTTGTATCAGCTTGATGCTTCCTTTGGTTATTTTGTGCAGATTTGTTGTCAGATTCAACAGGCTGAGTCGCCCTATCCCATAGTCGCCAATGAGAGCGGAGTTGTGAGCCCGGGATGTGCCTAAAATTTGCCAAAAAAACTGAAATTTAGGAGAAAAATATTTAACATCGAAGGCGGCGGCTCCAGCTAGGACGATTTTAAGCACCAAGTGAAAGATGGCTTTTAAAAGGCGCCCGAGCGACACTTGTGGATTTTTTATCATTATTCAGACTGTCGTGCGGGTTGTCAAGAGTTTCCAGTCAATGCGGGATGTCAAGCCGGACGCGCAAGATTTTTCAGAGCACGAATCGGATGCCAGCAAGGAAGGAGCCAAGAAACGGTCAAGATTCAAAGAGGTGGACATTTGAGAGGCCAAAAGGGGTAGTGCATTTTGGAGTTTGGGGCCCCCTAAAAATTTTATGCAACATCTTGATAAAAATTGTGGAGAGAAGAGGGAAACATGGCGTGAAAAACGGCGTGAGGCAGCAGGTGCATTTTTCGCTTCATGCCATGGATCTTGGGTTTGCAAGCTGTGAAGACCCCATAGAACTGATCATGGGGCTGATCTTCTCTCCCTTTGCCGGTCTTATCGCCTATCTTCGCTTGTGAAATGGCTGTGGGAATGAAGAGAACCAGATCTAGTCTTTCTCTCTCCTCCCTCTCTCTCCTCTAAAGGGTTGTTCCTGCGTGCAAGAGGAAATGAAGAACAGTAAAGGAAAGATTGCCCGGTTGGGACCGGATTGCTTCCGGGTCGATGAAGGCATGAAGATTGTTGATTGTGAAGATGTTGGACATTGAATGTGGGCTGACCCGTAGTCCCACAGCAAAATCGGAATCCCGAAACACGAAACCTAAGCGGTAATTCAATTTTTTATGAAGAAAAATGAGTTCTTATGCCATTTGATTGATGAAACATTGTTCCCATGGGCTGAATATTCATTATGATGTTGTTTTCTATGAGTTTCAACTGTTTATAATCTGAAAATCTGAAAATCATAAGTGATATGGCTGAAATTAATGTTATAAAACCCAAAAAACACGCATTTAAGGGGTAAAAATGGGGTTTTTGCCAAATAAATGGGAAATATGAGACATAACGCCTAGAAAACCTGAAATTTTGCTATCAAGGAACCTAAGGGCCACATCCCACAATCAATCTTAATTTTTAGTCATTTTTTATTGAAGAAAATAGAGGGAAAATACCAAAAATGGTGGAAAATGGGTTTAAAATGGGAGAAAATTAAGAAACGGTAAAAGGAAAATTCCAAAAAATTACATGTGTGTTTGTGTAGCGTATAATGAAGGTAAAGCATGAGGTTGGCCTCGGTTTACCCTCATTTCTATGTTTTCGTTCATGTTTATCGCTTTCTTTGTAAGGAAACACACATAAAACTACCCTTTCACCTATCAACGAATGCAAAACATTAAACGGCAGGGTGAGAGGGGAGGTTGAGCGTTAAAATATAAACTAAAACCTGGTTTATGTGTTGCATCATGCCTATAGGATATTTTTTAAAAATAAGGAGAAAGGCACCATGAGCATAAGGCTCAGTGTCTTTTCTCATTACATAAACACTAGCATGGAAATCATGAAAAGAATGGTTTCGCACGATGCACAATGCTGATTTTCTTCTATTTGTGCACTAAATCGTTCACATTATGCACTATGCATAGTTCATGGTATCAATGGAAAAGCTCCTGGACTGCATAGCACTTGTTTTCTTAGGACTTTGACCCATGATTGAGAGCGTAAGGTTATCCCTTGCCGTAGGATAGAGAGTCGGTTTCCTAAGGGATTGTTAAGTAAGGACACATGGTATATCTCTTGGATTCGAAAATGAAGAGTGGAGTTTGTTTGTTTGTTTTATATATTGAGCAACGCATCAAGGGGCCAATCCCTGCGATGTAGGAGAGCTGCAGTGGGGCTGCGGTGTTTCTACCGAGAGGTTGCCTCAATGTATGTGATTATGGTATTTATTGCCAATGTGTATGGGTTCTCCCTCTGTGGAGTTTATAGAAAGGGAAACGTTGGACTACAAAATGGTAAAACTATAAACGCATGGATTAGGCTTTAGGGCAGATTGTCCTTTAGCAGTAGATTGACGCTCTTGGTCCGCGAGGCCGTGAGGGTGTGTTTGTCTGCTATGAGCATGAGGTCCGGCTAGTGCCATATCCAGTGCCGGCCCATTTTAGGTCCCATCACTACTGAGGAGACTCCCGTACTCGCAACCCTATGGACAGCCTTACCTAGTGAATAAGCCACAACTTTTTCGGGAGGGGAGCCCCATTGGCTCTCTCGGCACCTAATGATGCCAAACCAGCCATTCCTAGGATGGAGATAAACCCCATAGGCATACCTAGACCACTTGGACCCTATGTAACCCATCCAGGACGCTCAATTCCACTATGTGGAGGAGCCGAATGACAAAGATCCTTATGTGTACCCCTATGTATCATATGACAAAGAGGGCAATGCAATCTTTATGGATTACTGACCTATACCGGTGATGGCGTTAGGTAGAGATAGAGGCAGAGGATTTGGAGGGCAGACCCAAGAACCAATCTCGTGTTGGACTTGTGGACACCCATGACACATCTCCTCACGCTGCAAGATAAGGGAACAAATATATATAGCAAATGATTTAGAAAAGACAAGAGGAAACTACTAGCTTGATAAAAGTAAGTGGTCATGCAAGGAAACTCCTATGTTCTTGGTTTAGCAGGCTATGTCAACCAACAATCATTTGAGAAAGAAATTTTCTCCAACATTTGCAAAACCTTGTCTATAGTAGTGAAGGTCCCATGCTTTACTAACTTTTTGACTATCAAAAGAAAAATTATGATGGCTTGCATCAACTCCATGGAGGCAAAGGATGCAAAGCTCATGAGGGGTAGAATGATTGTTGCCGAGGCATTAGGTATACATAGGAGGAACATCATTTCCACCAATCCACACTTGCTATGTGAGAATGACAACAAACTTGTCCATCTAGTGCTCCATTAAGTTTGTTATGTGATAATACGAACACCCTAAAAATGATAAGAAGACCATGGAGAATGCAAGTGTGTGAAGAGCATTACAAGAGGAATCACAGGCTATTAAATCCCAAATCAAGACTTGGCCAAATCAATCATGGAATTATAACTTAATAGCTTCCTAGCTTAGTTGAGTTTCAAGGAACTCACAATGGGTTAAATTAGGCTACTTGACCAAAGGCAACATGTAAGACAAATCAAATAGAAATAATATCTCATGACCCCAACATTGGAAACCCATACAAAAAGGCACCATTTAAGACCCATTCTTACAATCAATAAAAGATTGTTGATTGGAGACCTATGAGGTACTTATCAAGTCATTCTTACAATCAATACAAAGATTATTGATTTGGAGACCTATGAGGTACTTATCAAGATTATAAATTTTCCTCACTTTGACTACAAGTTGGGTCTATTTTCCATGCTAATGCCCTGGCCCAAGAATACAACATTTTCCAAACTAGATTTCAACCCACTTAAGAATTATCTTCTTCATTCACTTTTTGCCTTTTTTTACATGCCTTCCTCCTCTTGGGGTGCCCATTCCTTTTTACATGACTGACCATTTTAGCCTAGGTCGTCTTTCCTTATTCCTTCCTACTTTCACAATTTCTTCACCCATGCTCATCTACATTTACATATTGCATAGGAGGGATCCTAGCACTCTTTTGCAAAATGAATTACAATACACCCAGTGCTTTTCTTGCTAGAATATTTGGTGCACTTATTATTGTGTGCTTCCTTTTATATTTGAGGCTTTTCCAGCATTTGTTTGAGCTTACATTTCTCTTCTATTTTTCTCGCATTGGACTATCTTACATTTCTAAATTTTTGGGGCTTTTCTATCTTGGACTTCTTCTTGGGATGTAACATTACCCCCCCCCCCCCAGACAAGTGTCAATCCCATGGCGTTTGTTGGTAAGGGGTCCAGTGGTTGAAGGCTTGCCATGTGGATTGATGATGGGGTTTTGGGGAGGTTGGCTATGGAGAAGAAACACACCAAAATGGATGTGGAATTGTGGAGGCTGAGGATAGATTGAGTGGATGATGGGGGCCACCATTGTCAATGGTTGATCACAGGTTGCTAAATGTACTTGAAAGGAAAAGGACGTGCATTACTTGAGGGTATGCCTACCTTACTATGCAATGCATGGTGTCTATGCCCATGGAATTGGAAGTTGGGTCAAGTTAGTGGTGTTGCCCCGCATTTGAGGACTCAATTCATGTACAAAGGGAGGTGTTATGGGTGTGACTTAGGGAGACATGTCTAACCATAGGCAAGCGAGAGCTCCCTAGGTGTGTCCTTCCTATGTCCTGAATGTGTGAAGTGGGGGAAAGGGCTAGGGTGGTCCCTAAATGCAGTGCTTTTGCGACACTCGTAGAGTACAGATGGGTTGATTTTCTTGTTGTGTTTCTTTTCTTTCTACTTCTTATCCTTTTTCTTTTTCTCGTATTTTTCTTTTCTCTCTTATTTTTCTTTTTCTTTTTTTTTTATTTTTTATTTCTCTCATTTTTTTAAATATTTAACTTAACAAGGGAGCATGCTAGGAGGCATCCCATTAATGAGCAAGAGTCAAGTTGCATGGTAGCTTGAGAGATTTACAAAGGAATACTCTGCTCTGTAGATAACCCCTTTAAGTTGGTTCTTACATTGAGTGGAGTAGATGAAAAAAATGGGTGGTTATACCCAGCAAATTTATTGTCACTCATATCTTCTAAGAGGTTCATACAAAATGTTGGCAAGAGAGTGGCTCTCAGGTGCACCATTGCATAGCTATCTATCCCAGCGTTGATATCAAAAAAGAGGAGCAGCAACCACTCTTCCTCTATAGTAGGTTTTTGTTTTAGTAATATTTGGAGTAGGTGAAGGTAGTTACATGTGGTGATGAAAGCGGGATCAGGGCATGAGGAGAAGTCCTTGAGGAAACTTGCTATAGATGGGCAGAGGTCTTTCGGTGAAGATCAAGCTCTCTTCAAGGTTTGAGGCATTTACGTTGTAGATCAGAGTGAAGTCATATCTCCCATACACATTTTGGTTAAAATCAACTCCAAAAATTCTTGGGTAGGGCATGTAGATAGGATCATTGTGTTTATGGGGTAGGGTGCTATAGAAAGCAATCTATGCCTCTAAGCTAGAGTCCTAGAAGTTCACCACTTAGGTTGTGCCTCATATCCCTCTACCCTCTGGGGTACCTCCACTACCTTATCTTCCCAATAGTCTACAGGTTCCTACTACCACCTTGTGGGGTGCCTCCTCCATTCCTCTAGCCATCTCCTTCCTAGCCTTGTTGAAATATTTTTTACGTCCTCCACCAACCTAAGAGATCATACTATGTCCAATCTGCAAGAGAAAGTGAAGGAGACCTTGAAGGGGTGGTAATGGTTCTTCCACTGCTCCAACATTGCAAGTTCTTGGCCCAGTTTAACAGGATTGCACTCCTCACTTTGAGGGATGGCCACTTGTGGAGCTTGCAATTTCTTGGCTTGAAACTTATTGTGGGCATGTTCCACCTTCTCTCTGCGCATCTGCCTCATCTCCACCATGTGTTCATGTGGCCCTGCTTTCTCCCCTTGTTCTCCTAGTTGGACTTGTGGCTGCATAGGGGGGCTTGGTTCCTGCACTTGTTTTTTCTCTTAATAATCTAGCTCAAAATCAGGCCCTTCTTCCTAGAGTGGCTTTAATGGTTCCTATTGAGGTGGCTGCATTTGCTATTTTGGCTCCCTAAGCCCTAGCAAGGCCAATTTCTGTGTGGTTAAACTTAGTAGCTAAGATTAAGTGAGTGCGTTGCTCCTCTACTCCCAAGCTGGTGCTAGGCTTGGGTGCCTTGTCAAAGGAGTCCATGTTGTAGGGATCTCCTTGCTAGCTCTAGTTCTCTTCTTAGTTGCTCCAATGCCTCTTCTCCTCTTGATCTCATGACATTCAATACTGTGCTTAAGAATGTGCATCGTTTCTCCAGCATTCATGTCCTTGACAACCGTGGCTTTGCTTTCCGCCAGGAGGTGCTGATTCTTGGAATGGGCCAGCTTGTAGGCTAAGTTTTTTATTTGCTCTTTGTTCATGGCTACCCATTCTTCTTGTTTTTCCTTCATCTGCTCTAACCCTTGGTTTTGGTATCGGGCTAGGGTGGCAATCACCTATTCTTGCTCCCACCACAATGTATCCATTTGCTCTTACTCTTGGTTTCTATGTTCCACTTGCTCTTTCATTATGTCTTGTTTGTGGAGAGCTGATTATAGCTGGTTGTGCAGCTCCATCAATTTCTTCGTGTTCTCCTTATCTCTTTGATTCCTTGCCACCTGCAACTCTTTCCTTTCCTCTTCTCTTTGCCTCTTCAACTCCTTTGTTTCCAGCTCTAGATGTCTATTTTCTTGGGAGTTGAAGGCACACGTATTTTCTAGGGAGATGTAGTTCTCTCTCTCTTCATCAAATAACTATTTTAGACCCTCTTCTCTTTCTCTTGCCTTCAAGGCCTCTTTTAGTGAGATCGCCTTCCTATTTATGATGGTCATTACTCTTTCTTGTTCCATCCTGTAGTCTGTGAAGGCAGCCTTTTCTTTTTCAAGCTTTGCAAGAGTGGCCTTTTTATCTTCTGTTGCCTTGTGGAGTTGGGTTTGAAACTCATTTACCAGGTCATCCTGATCTTCATTTTGGCGCACGTTCAAAGGCACCAAAGTGGTTGATACTTCTAAGTGGGATGCCTCTACCCCTTGTCATGAATTTGTGTTGACTGCTACTTGCCTCTTTGTTCCTACAAGGGGGCTCCTTCGCTAGGTGCAAGCGCAATTTCTTGTACTTTGCTAACGAGATACTACACCCAAGCCATGATATTGATTTTGTTGAGCGCCACTTCTCCAATACCTTGTGTGGGGTGATTGTTGGTGTGGCCAAGATTAGTGGGATTGGTTATAGTAGGGCTTTACCCTTACCTTCTGCCACCAATCTTGGTCCTGTTTCTTCAGTTGCTATGCTCATGCCTCGCGTGTTCTCTCTTGATGGGCTCATCATTGCCAATTCTTGAGATAGGGTTGCTCCACAGATCTCAAAATGGCCAGGGAAATCTCCTCTTCCTCCTATTGCCTCAATCATTCTTTGTCCTCTTCTTGCCTCTTTCTGCCCTCTTCTTCGAGTCTCTTTGACTCCTCCTCCACCCTTTGCAGCTCCCTATTTTCCTCGATAGTGGAGCAAGTCCTTCATATCAAGATTTTGAGAGTGATCTTTTTTCTCCCCCCTTGGCTTGAAAACTCTAAGCCTTGTTGCTTCACTGATTGTCCTCTCACTCGAGGCTTCTTGTTGCAGTTGAGATAGTTGATCATTCTTTTTTTCATTAACAATTCTTTGTGCATTGTCCTACTGCTCTTTGTGGCTTTCTTCTTCCCTTGGTTCTCATGCTAAAAATGATATGCTCGGGCTTGCTAGGGTAGCAAAGAGATGCTCCTTGTGGATTGGTGATAGCTCTGGGGTCTCCACTACCACTTCTCATTCTGCTTCCCCAGAGCTTCTTGGATAATGGTTGTTAACACTCCTCCAAAGCCTACAATCGAAGCCTTGGAGGAAATTTTTTTCCTCTCAAACTCTACTATGGTAGTTGGAGACTCCCCTCCTATCACCCTTTAGTGTTGTGGCTAGTACCTTTGTCAATACATGTATTGTCTTCCAAACATAGGGGTTCCAATTCACCTCATCCAAGGCATTGGCTGCAAGGCTTCCAGTTATGGTATGTTGATTCTATTCATAAGGGCATTGTATCTCTAGCTTGAAAAAAGGGTGTGGACCATTTTAGCCTACAATCGAATGGTGGGGTCCGAAGTATCAACTAGGTTAATTCTAGACCTTCTTTTTTTCTATCCCCAGCATTCCATACACATCCCTCTTTGGCCTCTTCTCCAACTTCTCTGCTAACCCCAGTGCCTTCTCCACAATCTCTGGATTAAGGGAAACTTCCACCCTTCTAGAGGCCTGATAGTCACCGTACCATTATTCCTTTGGACATCAAAAGTCCTCAATAATTCTATGCATTTACTATGGTTGATGTCTTGTCTCACCTTTTCTAGGTACTTGGTAAGGTTACATTGCTCTATCGTTTGTATCATTGTACCTTGGGATGTCACCAATCCTTCTAGATTGTGGATGTTGCAATATTTTAATTGGTTGGATGCTAGAATCTCCATGGCTAATCCATATCTTCCATGCTCCTCCTCCAAGAAGGGGTGCATGTTGGCTTTATCCTATTGTCTTTCTATCGCCACAAAATCTCCCACAATTAGTTTTGTTTAAAGGGCATCTCTTGCACAGAAAGTAAAATGACTAGAAAGATTAGTGTTTGACAATGAGGAATATAACCCACAAAATAAGAATTATCATACCAATCGACCCACACACTTTACACATTCATTCTTCCCTTTTAGAATTCAATTTCCCTTTTGAGTTTTCATTACGCCCCTTCCCCATGTAGAAATGATGAAAATCCTTCCTAGGATTAGGGGAATCAAGGTGTATGGGCATGCAATGTGTCCATGATGTGCCTCATCTTCTCAAGGACCAGTTGTAAAACTTGGGGTTATACTCAAGTGTCGAATAACGGTCCATATCTTGTGGGTGAATGCCTACTTGCATGATGTAAGTTAATACATCAATCAAGAGGTTATCGGAATTGAGATGACTTGCAATGTGAAGTTCCTCCTCCATTAGAATCTTATCTAGGTATGGGTGAAGCATGATATTATCTTCTAATGGTTGATTCCTAGTTATGCCCAACACTCTAAATGAGGTGGGGGCCACATAAGTCAGGTTGTACTCAGAAGTTTTGATGGCACATCATTGCTTTGCATTGGTCATGATTTAGTAACCTCTTGAGCCCATGAAAGGCGCAAGTTATACCACTTGTGTAAGAAATTGGACTCAAATTCAATGAGTCATTGGAATTTTGAAAGCTCCTGTGGTGGCATGGAAATTTCACTTTTCTTAAAGGATGTGATCAAGTGTTAGCTACAGCCTTTTCTCATGATATTTCATTTCCAATCATCTCATTTGCAATAGTGGAAGTCTTAATAAAGATAAATTCGTATTCTTCCCAAAAACATGGTAAGGAATGTACCTCGTTTTCTATGGGTTCGCATCAAGTAGGCCTAGGTCTAGACATTCATAACTTCTAGTAGCGAACAGTGTGAAAGTTGAATCTAGACATTGGATGCATGTAGCCAAGTCATCCCATGTGTCCATGGCCATCTTTGATGCCATGTCAAGAATGGTTCATCATGGCTATGGTCGCTTTAGATGTGCTGGTGGCTTGGGTTTAGTTAAAAATGACAAGCTGATGCATGGTATGTCCACTTGAAGATTCTCAGTGGGTGTGGCAAGCTTGGATTGTGAGGCTTGAAGTTCAATTGGCACTCTATCATCAAGTTTTATGGTGGTAATCATCTTAGAGTCCTTAGATAGGGGTTTTCTTGGTTGCTTATGGAATCTTGGTTATTGATAGAACATTTGAGTAAAGGGTTGAGCACCCTCCCTTTTAGTTCTTCTCCTCCCTTATTCTGGTTGACGTTGCTGAAACTTGGTTTTTGGGGCCTAAGATTGAGGATCATACATACCATTTACAATTTTAGGCAACCATAATGAGGTGTTACCCTCATAGTCCTTGGGCTCGCAGTAGCAAGGCTTTTGGAACCCAGTGCTACTTAGTCACATGTGAACTATAGAAGCTCAACTCCACCATTTAGGACTAGAGCATGAGGCATGGAAACTATGCATTTCCAAGGGTTGACATTTGTGAAAATGTAGTCTAGGAACCCACTTGAGTGTTTGGGTTGTGGTTCCTTGATGATGTTGGGAAGGTACCATGGGAGCACATCGGGACGTACTATCCCCCTCCTTATAGTGGACACTAGGTTTAGCTATCAATGGCACTACATGGTTTGGGGCAACTATGGTGCCCTTGTTTTTGAAAGCTGTTATTATTCTAACATGATTTATGGCAAGGCGGATGTGCTCTGAGTCATAGTCAACATTACAATGAACTTGTTTTTTGAATGTTCATCCTAGCTATGTCTCCTTGCCACACTTTGCTTGTTGGGTAGCACATAGAAGACAACATGTAGACTCTCAATCTTGATAGAAACCATTAGTTTGTATTTTCCCAAGAGTGGATAGGATTGTCCCCCAAACAGGCTCAGTTTTGCATTGGTTGGATGCAATTGAGTCCATTATTTATGCATTAAGACATTGGCATTGGCTCCCTTGTCAATTAGTGCATCAAGGGTATATGCCTTTAGAGAGGTTACCGTGATCCGTAGGTATGCTGGTGCTATTGCTTCCTCATCCGCCTCCTCAAGTTCTGTCATGGTTGCAACCCTCACATTCGATGACGTTCTATCATTGGAGATTCATGAAGTGGATGTAATGAAGGGTAAAACTTTCTGATGCGACTTCCATTGAAGAAACCTATACGCTATCCTTCTAGGGTTTCAAGTTCCACATTCCCGATTCTACTAACATTGTAAAACTTGAAGGGTCCCAATCCCCTAACCAACTCTTGTGGCATGCCTTTTCACAGATTAGAGCATGGGTTGCAATGAGATGAGTCTTAGATAGGTGTTCTAGCTCTAATCATCAATTTGTCCATGCTTCTTGGCCCTCCCATCTTGGGATACTATTCTCAAGCTAGGAACAAAGAATTTCATTGGCAAAATAGCTTCAATTCCATAGGTCAACCTAAATGGAGTCTGTCTTGTGTGGTTGTTTTGTAGGCTATGCTATATACCCATAAAGCTGCCATGAGCTTGTTGTCCTAGTCACTGCACGAGGTAGAGAGGACTTTTATTAGAATACCCACCAAGATCTTGTTTGTGGATTCAACTTGACCATTCAATTATGGATAATATGGAGAGGACTTCCCATGGATTAGTAAAAAGGTGGATAACAAGTGAGTGATCACTTTATTGATGAAGTGTGTGCCTTGGTCACTAGCCAACTCTTATAGGAAAACTGAGCTGTGAGATTACTTGCTCCAAGAGAAACTTGGTTGTGGTCCTTGAATCATTTTTGCGAGTTGCTTGAGCTTCCACCCACTTGGTGAGATACTCGGTGGTTAGTAATAATGATGTATTTGGCTTGGAAGTATTGAGCTACACGGCTAATTGGGCCAATGAAATTGATTCCCCACTTCTCGAACGATTGGCCTATGGTCACAAGGGTTAACTTCATTTTGTCCTTACGAGTAGGGACTTTCCATTGTTGGCACTCATTACAATATTTTACAAACTTAGTCACATTGTGGAATAGCATTGGCCACCACAATTGGGATGAGAGCACCTTGTGTACGATAGTGTCCCCACCATTGAAGTGCCCTCCAGCTAATCCGCCATATGCTTCTTTGAGCACATCATATGTTTCTTGTTTGCAAATACATCTCCTTAAAATTCCATCTTGTCCTACCCGATACACTTGACCTGCAATCAACTAATAAGTTTGGATCTTCAAGATTAGTTTTTTTAATCTAGCTTTCTATATTAGCTGTTCCAATAGTCCATTTTCGAGTATGTGGACTATGTCATCCACCCAATATGATGTGAGCTCTGCTCTAAACAATTTTCATTCTCATTGAACATTTTGAAAAGGTACGCATCTAGTAGGTTGTCATTCTCTGTCCACAACGGCCACTTGTGGGTATGCGGGACATATGATCTACCATATAATGTTGTTTTCCCTTGTGTATGACCACAGAGAAGTCAAATTCTAAAAGCAAAAGTCACCATCAAGCAATGATTTCTGTTGCATAAGGTTTATTCACAAGATAAAGCAATGCTTGATGGTCCACAAAGAAGGTGAAGGGTGTCTCTCTAGAATATAGTGTTTGAACTTATTTACGACAAACACCATGGCTAATCCTTCTCTCTCCATTGTGGAGTAGCTTATTTATGTATCAATGAGATATCTGCTAGCAAAACTCACTAGATAGTCTAGGTTATGTTCACCCAATTGTGGCACAATATTGCCCCCACTGATAATTTTGATGCATCAATGTGCACGTGAAAGGCAATGGACCAATCTAGGGCTCTCAAGATGGGAGTTGAAGTTAGAGCCTGCTTAAGCCTTTCATAGGCTTGTTGGCATTCTTCATCCCACTTGAAGACTATGAGTAGCTTGTCAAGGGTCTAACAATCAATGCATAGTTTAGTACAAACCACCAATAGTATCCAATGTGGCCTAAGAAACAATGAACTCCCCTAAAGTTGGTTACATGGGGAAGGTCTATAATCACCTTGAATTTGGAAAAGTTTGTGGCTATCCCATTGCTCAACACAACATGCCCTAAGATGAAACCATGCTTTATCCAAAACTGGCACTTTAAGGGGTTTAGTGAGAGACCCTAATGTTGATACCATTCAAAGACTATTCACAGCTTTTCCAAGTGCTCTCCCCAGTGGGTGTGGACCCAAAGGTCATCAACAAAGACTTCTAACCATTTTTTGATCATGTTCTTTGAAAATGGCACACATGAGGCACTAGAAGGTAGCTGGATAATTAGTCGTTCCAAATGGTATAACTATGTAGGCAAACACCCCCAATCAATGGTGAATGCCATTTTGTGCATGTCGTCTGGATGGACTTTCACTTGGTTATAGCTTGAGAACCCATCCAAAAAGCTATAGGCTTCCTTTCCTACCACTCTCTCTAGTATATGCACCATGAATGGTAGTAGGTAATTATCTCTCTTGGTGGTCATGTTAACCTTCTTATAGTTTATGCACACTCGTATCTTACCATTCTTTTTCATGACTATGACTATAGATGACACCCAGTCCATATGCTCTATCTTGTAAATGAATCCAGCCTTTGATAGCTTATTAATCTCCTATTTTATGACATGTGTATGTTGGGATTCATTGCATATGGTCGTTGCTTGACTGATATTGCATCGGGGGTCATGGGGATGTTGTGAGTCACGATACTCAAATATATTCCCTTCAACTCATCTAAGGACCATGCAAACATATAATCAAACTCCCTTAGGAGATTTATGAGATCATGCTCCTCTTCCTCGATTAGGTCATCCACTATGTACATGGGTCAATTCTTGTCCTCCCCCTCCTCTAGGTTGACCTCCTTAACCTTGTCTGGTCCTTTGATGGTTTCATTAGCTTGCCCTTTCCGTTTGGCCCCTACTAACACCACTATTCTATCACCTTTTTCTACAACACTTGGGCAGGTCCTAGGGTTTCTTCTATCGTTCTACTTCTTTTGAAGACTCTAACCATTTCTCTTTCTCCTCCCTTTACATCTTGCACCTTAGGTGGACTAGAAGGTTCCCCATGGTGTGTTGGGTCCCAGGTGGTTGAGGTATCTCAGGGTCACTATCAGATCTTGCCTCTAACTCAGAATTATACACATTATCCTCATTGAGAAGTTGTCTCTCCTAGTGCTCACAGCTCTAAAATTGGCTCTACTCCAAATAAAGGTGGGGTGCAAGGACGAGCTAGTCCTGCTTGCCCATAATCTACCACCTTGAGGTATTGTAACCAAACTTGATCACAATCTACCTTGGCAACTCCTTTTCTTACTCGAAACATATTGACCTCTCAGGATTTAGTGTCCACTCTGATCTACTCAATTACTCTTCCCTTCGTATCATATTCTATGATCTCTACTTCCTCTTTGCTCTCCTTCTCTTCTCTTTTCTCCTCTTCTCTAACATGTGGCAATGGAGCACGAAGCTTGGAGCTTGAGCATTGAGCTAGCACCTTGGATCATGGAGATGCCGAAGTGCTTGGGGGAGGAGGCAACTCAATCGAGCATGGAGGTAAGCTCACTACACTCATAGGTGTGAGAGCACATTTGACTATGTGAGAGGTAGCCATTGCACTTGGCTTAAAACACTTGAAGAAATAAGCAGTCCGTGGGTCTTGCCTGTTGAGCGAGAGCTTCCACATTTTGATTCCATTTTGCCATGACAAATGGATTCAAGTCTTGAGTGTATTCATGCTTTAAAGTGATCGACAAAATAGGAGTTTAACTCCAAGAACGACACTTGGTTTTAGGTAGGAAGCAAGGGAGTCGGAGGCTATTTGATTTTTATTGTGGATTATATTAGGGTTAGGAAGCTTTATGTGCATTGGTTAGAGTAGGAGTTGTGTATTTTGTACTAGCTTTGAGACACTAAGGTTGGGGAAATAAGGAAAAGATAACTCTCTGGATAACTAAGAAATAAGGAAACAGGGGAAGAAAGGAAATAGATTTTGCATGTTGTCTGGGGGGAAGGAAAATGGTATGTAAGCAGAGAAAGAGGGAAAACATAAGGTGAAAGGAGGGGAGGAGAGAGCTCATTTGCATTCAATGAGATTGAGAGAGAGATAGGGAGTGACAGGGAGTGACATGTCAATCCTTATCTTTGACACTTCCAACTTTTTTGGGTATGTTTTAAATGCTTTTTATTGATTGTTGCATTAATTTTGACTTCAGGGATGATTTAAACAGTGGGCATTAAATCATTAGATAGAGTGTTTTTACCATTTAGTAGGTTTTTGGGCATCACCCGAACAGCAACCACAGGCTTGGCCAAGTAGTGATAGTGGCTTGAACGTCCAAGCCACTTAAGTGACCCTCTTGGACGTCCAACTCAAATGGACCTAAGCACTTGGTGGCCAACCTTGAACAACTCAAACTCGAACGGCCAACCTCAAACAACTTAAAGTGACGAGATAGGCACAAAGATCGAGACAACAAGTGTTAGTTGCACACAAAGAGATAGAGTGAGTGAGAGAGAGCAATAGCAGAGAGTGAGCACCTTTTTAGGTACAATGACGAGTGTGTACCTCTATGTTTTTAGATAGATATATATTTTAAGTACAAGTGCTAAGGGTGCATTCACACCTAAGCACATTTTAAGGCACGAGGGCCTTTAGTCCCAACAACCTCCCACCTAAAGGCAATGTGCCTTAAGAGGAGAAAAGAATCAACTAAGTCTAGATATGTACAAAGTTGAAATACATATATCTATCCAATTCCCATTATCTGTCGACAATGAGCAAACCGCTCTGTTGAAAGACCCTTTGTGAGAAGGTCTGCAGGATTATCATCTGTATGTACTTTGACAAGCTCAATGCTCTTGCTATCAAGTACATCTCTAATGAAGTGGTACTTCACCTACATGTGCTTTGTCTTTGCATAAAAGACAAGATTTCGTGCTAGCATGATAGCACTCTGACTATCACAATGGAGAACAGGTAACTCTGTGATGCCAAGCTCTCCCACCAGATGTGAAAGCCATAAAGCCTTTCCTTGCATGCCTCAGTAACAGCCACATACTCTACCTTTCATAGTAGACAATGCAACACACTTTTGTAGCCTGGAGATCCAAGAGACTTCTCCTCCTGTGAAAGTAAACACATACCTAGAAGTGGACTTTCTATAGTCCGCATGACCAGCATAGTCTGTATCCATAAAGCCAACAAAAGATGCATTTTGCTTTCCAAAGCAAATGCACAAATCCTTTGTGTCTTTGAGGTATCTCATAATAGCTTTCACTGCATCCCAATGCTTTTTGCCAGGGGTTGCCATGTATCTGCTAACCACTACCACTACAAAGGCAATGTCAAGACGAGTAGCAACCATAGCATACATCAAACTGCCAATAGTTGAAGCTTATGGTATTTTGTCAATTTCAGCCTTATCTGTTGTGCTGAGATGGCAAGCTCAACACGTGTGGACATTGATGATGGACCACCTGGCTAGATGGGTCCGCACGTCTACACTTAGCACATTGGTGGTCATTATGATACTCACATGGCCACTGACTTATCACTTATTATATTTAGTTTGTTACACCTACCTACAATTGGCAAAGATATATTGCCAGTCGATTAATGTAGTTTGTTATGCACTGTTTGACTTAGTAGGCCATTTTCCTTTATGTTGTATCTTATCTATACTTTGTGTACATTGTATGGTGTGTAGAAGAAGAAGAAGAAATCAGCAAAAAAACGTTTTGGCCTCCATCTCTCTTCTTGTGTTCTTGAGTGAGCTTCCTCTTGTGCATACAGTGTGTGTTTGCCGCAGCAGCTCAAGCAAGTCTCCCCACCACGCAATTCTTGACGTTGTCATCATCGAATGCAGGGATGTCCTCTGCAGTGAGTTTCAAATATGGAGGCAATGGAACCCCAAATTTTTTCCCCCTCCATATTGAAACACTACACAACCTTGGAGATATACTCCTGCTGAGATAGATAGAGTAAGTATGTTAACCTATCTCTGAGTATTCACATGCCAACAATGTGATTTGCATCACCAAGATCCTTCATGTCAAAGCTTCCATGAAGACTTTACTTCAATGAGTCCAAGGCATGAATATCCCTGCCAGCAATCAGCATGTTATCAACATACAAAACGAAGATAATCAAGCTGCCTTCTTGGTATACAAGCAGTGATCCACTTGACTTCTATGAAAGCCTTGAGACTGCATGAAAGTATTAAACTTATGAGGCCATTCTCTTGGTGCTTGTTTCAGCCCATACAAACTTCTTTTGAGTTTACATACCATCTTCTCTTTTCCTTTTTCCACAAACCATTCAGGCTGCTACATATATATATCTTCATGTAGATCACCATGTAAAAATGTAGTCATTACATCCATTTGTATGAGTTCCATATCCTCAACTGCAACAACCAAGCCCAAAATGGTTCTCAATGTAGTCATTTTGACTACATGAGAGAAAATCTCATCAAAGTCAATTCCATGCTCCTACTTGTACCCCTTTGCAACCAATCTTGCTTTGTACTTTGGTGAGGAACTAGAAGTGGCCTTCATCTTGTAAAAACCCATTTGCATGGAAGTGTTTTTTTCCCTTTGGGCAACTACACCAAGTCCCAAGTGCCATTTTTCTCAAGAGATTCCATCTCTGACAACATGGCTTTATACCATTTCTTATTGTCTTGTCTACCCATTACTTCCTTGAAGCAAGACGGTTCACCATAGTCTATTGACATGACATAATTAGCCACATAATTTGCACCAAGAACAAATCTATCAGGCTATCTAATAGCCCTAGATGATATCCTAACCCAATGGTCATTGTTTGCTAGCTGGTCCTGCAAATTTCCATTTTCAACATGTTGTTCTGGCATTTCAACCTACAAATCAACATTAACAACTTGTTGTCCTGGCTGTTCCTACACATGTAGTGGCTCATTATCATGGACAATAGCTAGCTGATCATTTCCAGCATCATTTTTTGCATTTACATGTTCATTTACAGCATGTATTTGTTACTTTATAGTGAGCACATTTTGTTGTCCCAAAGGTATTTCTTCCTCATTCATGGAATACAACCCTACGGACCTCCTCAGTCTTTTCACGTTGTTTATGCATGCGATCTTCCTAGAAGATAACATCATTTCTACGTACTACTTTCCTTTTCTTGAGATGGCACAATCTATACCCCATTTCACCCTTGTCACCATATCCTAGGAAAATGCATTTACAGGACTTTGGCTCAAGTTTATTGCATTTTTCTTTACGAATGTGCACAAAAGCCTTGCAGCCAAACACTTTCAGATGAGCATACAAAGGTGGCTTGCCCGACCACGCTTCTTGGGGAACTCCCCCCAAAGACCTGTTTGGTGACCGATTAATTAAGTAAACAGTTATCATAACAACCTCTACCCAAAAACCATGGGGTAATGCAGCATGAGACAGCATCGTACAAACCTTATCATGTATGGTTCGATTCATACACTCTGCAACTCCATTTTGGGGTGAATTATGAGGGGCAGTGAGCTCCCTCTTTATCCCTTTGCTATCACAATATGCCTGAAAGGCCTTGGACACATTTTCCCCACCATTGTCAGAGTGAAGACACTTAAGTGTCCTATCAGTCTGATTTTCAACCAATGCCAAGAATTTTTTAAACTTGTCAAGCACTTCATACTTGCTATGATTAGGATAAACACATACCTTTCGTGTAGCATCATCAAAAAAGGTGACAAATTATTTCCTTCCCCCTAAATATAATCATGGCATCTGACATACATCTAAGTATATTAACTCTAGAGGAGAAGATTTCAGTAAAAGAGACTTTTTATGAGACGTCTGTGCATGTTTGTCATAAATATAATGATCACAATTCTCAAAACCAGCATAACGAGGACAAGGCAAGTAACCCAAACAAGAAAGCACTTTCATTCCTATTTGACTCATGTGTCCCAACCGGCCATGCCATAAAGAAACACTTGGCTGCTCAATCAGGGCAACAACTTGGTCACACACACTAGATACATGAAGTGGATACAAAGTATCACTCTTGCAACCTCTAGCAATAACCCTAGATCCCTTACAGATCTTCCATTTTCCATCACCAAAGGTGGTATGAAAACCATCATCATCTAGCTGCCCTGTGCTAATCAAGCTCTTCTTGAGCTGAGGTACATGTTGGACATGCTGAAGTGTGAAGAGATAGCCATGTTGAAACTGCAACTGCACACTGCCAATACCTGCAATGTCATATGCATAGTTGTCCCCAAGATGGACAACACCATGTCAACCCCCTGTATAGGCAGAGAACCACTCACGATGAGGGGTGACATGAAAGGAAGCACCTGAATCGAGAATCCAAGTATGCATGTCATCATCTGTATCTGCAAGTAAAGCATGTGCACCAAAGTGTGAAGAGACAAAGAGTACCTCACTCCCACTATCACTATCATGAGTGACTACATTCACCTCTTCAATTTTGACACTGCTCTTCTTAGGCTGAATCTCTTTCTTTTCTTCCTTGGTACCATCTATCTTCTTGCCTTTTTCTTTCTCTTTCTTCCATTTGTAGCAATCACGTTTAAAGTGACCCTTCTTGCCACAATGTTGGCATTCAACATCTTTGCCACATGATTTATTGCATCCCTTGCTATCATATTTGCCTTTCTGTTGTGATCTGCCCCTAGTATGCAAAGCACTAGAAGACTTACTAGATGCATTGTTCTGTCGATTCATTTCTTCCATAAGTAGAGCACTCCCATCAGCATACAAAAGGATCACATTAGAATTGCTCATAGCAATCCTAAATGTATCCCAACTCTCTGGTAGAGTGCAAAGCAAGAAAGTAGCCTTAAATTCCTCATCAATCATGAACTTCAAGACAACCAACTGGCTGAGAATGGAGTTAAACTTACTCGTGAGTAGACATTGTTGTACCCTCTTTCATACGCAAATTCATAAGCTTTTTTAGCCAATACACATTACTTACATCACTCTTCTGTGCATACAGTTCTTCCAATCGAGTCCATATAGCATATGCAGAATTCAAACCTTCAATGTTAAACAACAAGGCATCAGAAATCGATAGCTCGATGGTTGAGCATGCAAGCTCATTTAACTCATCCCAATCTTCCTGTTCGATTTTGATCAACTTTGCCCACTTCTTTTGCAACAGGATATTGTAGCACTGTTTTTACCAAACTGCAAAGTTATGTGCTCCTTCAAGCTTCTTTATGTGCATCAAATTACTGTTGTCATTGCTGCCAGCCATGATTTTTAGCCCAAATGTGACCAAAAAACAACAAATGCAGGCCCAAAACTGTCACCCAAGTGACCAAGGTACAAACAAGTACCAATCAACAATAAATAACCACGTAGAAGCATAGATTTCAGATTTGTAATTAAATTTTCAGAAGCACCAAACCATGTGCTATAGCATTCCACAACTGATAACAGTTGTTCCAAGGGCATATGCATCACATTACATGAGAAATCTCAAATTTTAGCTGCAATTTCTGTTGTACATGTACCCATGGGCATAAAATTTGGCACACATAGTCAAAAGTCCCAAACTTTTTTGTGCTCAAAGCATCAACCACACATCTGCATTTTCTTTGTCATGCATAGAACAAGACAATTTTTCCAAAATAGAGCAATTTCAACCAAAACCCCAAATTTTACCAAGTGTTGATGTCCAAATTGCATGGAATTGAACCTGATGTAGATAAAATGACCAAATGCTACACAAATTTTGCCCAAATTGCAAAATCCCCAAATTGCACGGGGTCCAATGTGCATCAATGTCGAGAAATTGGGTAAATTTTAGCCCAATTTGTGCATGTACATGAAAAGCCCCAAATGTCGAGGACAAAATGTCACAAAATTCCTGCAATTTTGGGACAAATGATCTTGCTATGCATCACAATCTCCAATTCCGAAAAAAGCCCCAAATTTTTGGGCCAAAATATGCAAAAATTTGAATTATGTGCTTATACGGGCAAACCCTTGTCAAGCCAAGGGAAAATTCAAGAAGAATTTTAAAGAAAAAAAAATTGTGACCTCGTTGATCTGTGGGGTGGATCATGTGACCTACCAGTGTCACGTCACCTGCCCGACCACCGTCCCATGATGCCACACGCTAGTGCCTAGTCGGGCATGGGTGCGTGTTTGGTGCCCTCGTGCCCTATCCCTATCATTTGCCAAGTCACCATCCATGTCTGACGCCTGCCGTCCCCGTTTGATGCCATTTGTTGCGTGTTGTTAGCTTGTTGCCATCTCATCAGCTATCTGAACATGTTGACTGGTGCTACTCGCTGGTCGTGCCCACCGACGAACCTTTGGCAATCTACAACTACCTAACGCCACACATTGCCTAGTCACCACACTGGTCACCCTCTGTGCACGTGCTTTCTGGCTTAGCCTGACACACAGGTCATCAAGAATGCTAGTCTTGTCAGATCTCGGGAAGCGCACTGAACCTGATGGATCTGATACCAGTTTGTAGTGACGCGAGAGGCACAAAGATCGAGATAGCAGGTGTTCGTTAGTCGCGGAAGAGACAGAGAGAGTGAGAGAGAGCAATCCCAAAGAGAGCACTTTTGTAAGTACAATGACGTGTGTGTATCTCTAGGTTTTCAGATAGATATATATGTGTAAGTACAAGTGCTAAGGGTGTGTTCACACCCAAGCACATTTAAAGGCACAAGGGCCTTCATTCCCAACACAACTCTCGGCCTCGGATGGCCACTCAGACACTGAACAAGCACCCCTCATCCGAATCCGAGCCTCTGACCACTCAAATGTCCAAATCATCCACTTGAATGACCAAGTCTAGGACTCAGACCATTTGTCTAGAACCCTGTTTTGATTGAATTTTGACCTTCAAGGGCTTGTTAAGGCCTATTCCCAATTGAATTGTAGTAGCCGAACCAATAGATGAAATCATAGGAGTGTTTACACCCAAGGAACCTCAACCTAACAATCTGTGGGGAGACTGAGAGAACCGATCATTGACCGGTACATGATTAAAGACCCAAGTTGACTCACTGCGACAAGACCACCTGTCATGACCCATAGAGAACCCAGTTTCAACTGGTCAGGAGTAATCAAAACCCCTTCCAAAAGCATCAAGATCAGGAAATCGATTGATGTAGTTGACTCCATCAAAGGTCAAACTCGACAATGTGAGCATTTAAGCACGTGTGAAAGCTACAAAGCCTAATTTTGCACAATGCACATCAAGTCGCACACTGTTGGTGTATGTGTTGCACATTGTAAACTATTGGATTAACAAGGAACACACTAAGGGGAATTAACCTAAAAACAAACCCATCAGTAAGAGTACAACCCCTAAACTTGGACAAGGGACCCAAAAAACTAAGAACAAAGACATGGAGGGGACCTAACCATCACATTACGGAGAGAAGGATAGGCTCCCCAAGATTAGGGATACATCTCTAGCTAACTTAGTTGACCTCATAGATGCTCTAGTGGGTCAAGAGCAACTACTATGGCAGGCACTAACTCGACTGAGATCAGTCTAGACCTTGAACTTCACCTTAACATGGTTGAGCACCCTAATCACATCTGGAAACTTGTCACACAATACGACTAGTAGACGAGGATAGCACACCATGGAGGACAAGTGGGTGAAGAATGTCATATCTGGCCTCGACGAAGAGAGGAGACTGGCAAGGAGGCATTGCAGTGCATTGCAAGCTATAGCTAGGAGCAAACGGCTTGGAGGTTGCATCATGAGAGAGAGCTCAATGAGGTTCATAGGATCCTAGCCATATCACATAGGAATAGAACGAAAGGCAATGCTAATAGGGAGAGAGTCCTAGAAGTCGATCTCATAGTAAGTGAGCTACTCCACCAAAAGAAAGCTAGATAATGCTAGAACTGAGCAAAGTGGGGCAGCCTTGGTGGCATCATTGCTAGCTACCCCAAATGCCAGGAGCCAAACAAAAATACCCATAGTTGCAAAGCAACTTGATAAATAGCATGTGGCAGGAAATGACCCCTATAGCTTCATCGAACAATTCAAGTAGATATGTGAGGCTAATAACTTCGCAGACCCCACTCAGCGAGCATAGGTATTCGGCCTTTGCTTTGGGAGACAAGGGCCGGACTTGGTTCACTGTCTAGAAAACGTTGAATGTAATAACTTCACCAAGTTCAAGGATCTCTTCATCAAGAGATTCTTGAAGGAAGGATACTCCAATAACCATATTATTAAGTTGATGAATGTCAATTATAAAGGCAAAGAGGGCATTCAAGACTATGTCACCCATGTAAGGAGTCTCTATAAGAGGATACCTGCATAGCTGAGCAACCCAACAAGAGAGTAGTCTCTACTTTCTTCATTAACGGGATCCGCAACAACGAGGAACTTTATAAGGACCTTGCAAGCAACTTAAACATACAAAGGGATGTGCTTGCAAGAGTCTTTGAGGAAGTCATATGGGTAGATGGCTTGCTTAGGGAGAGAAGCTCTTGGACGATGTAGCAAAGTAGCAATGAAATTAGGAACACCAACAGGAAAAAGAGAAGAGTGTTGATCAGACCCAAGGGAGTTGGCTAGATTGCAATACTCAATCTATGTGATCCCACATGTAGTGTGTGCATTGTGGATGGAATCATCTAACCTTTGAATGTCCCAATCCCAAATCAAGGCCTTGTGCCAATTGTGGAAGATTCAGGCACGACACCATCCACTATCGAGGGTGCCAAGATGGTTGCCTTACCAACAGCCTTACACTCAACCATTCTATCCAAGAGTTAGATAGCCATATTTCAAAAGGGGAGCCCCTTTGGCTCTCCCTGCACCCAATGATTCAAAGCTAGCCGCCCTGAGGATAGATATCAACCCTATGAGATTCCCTGGACTTCTAGCACCTATCATGACCCATCCTCCAAGTGAAGCTCCAAATGCACTTTGTAGAGGAACCGCTAGAGGAAGACTCTTACTTAAAACCTTATGTCTCTTATGATGAAGAAGGCAATCCCATATTGATAGACTATAGACCTGTGCCGATCATGGCCTTAGGCAGAGGAAGAGATAGAGGCCTAGGAGGAGCTCAGACCTAGGAACCCATAGCATGTTGTACATGTGGCCATCTAGGGGATATGCCGTCTTGCTACCTCGAAAAGGAGCAAGAAAATAGAGAGGAGCCTAACTTGAGGTGCCCCGAATGCAAAGTCATGCATCTATTCGTTGATTGCCCTAGGTGGAAGCCCTCCACTAGCTTGACAATCATACCATCTATGCCACTTGGACTCTTTTGTGTTGAGTCGCACAACAACGATACTACACCTATTCCCCTAAATCTCATGACACGCGCTCAAACAAAGTAGGCCAGTAACTCACTACCTAGGCCTAGCTACCTGGGTGCATCCTCTATAGGAAAGAAGAGTTGATGATAGAGGAAAAAGAGAATTGAGGTAATAATAATGCTCAAGACCAAGAGTGAGACCACATTAACCAAAGGAAAGCAAGTCATACATGCCAAAGCAAAAACATCCACTTCTAATACAAGAGAGAAAGGAAGTGATAAGATTGGAGAGTACCCTAACCCCTACCATCAGAGCTGAGGGGGCTACGAATAAGGTCAAGGAGTGGATGAAAGAAGCACAATCTCACCTTCAAGATGTCAAACCTATAGTTAAGGACAAGACTAGCAAACTCTCAACCATGAGCCCACCAGTCTCTCTCACATATTTGAGGGCAGCAGGAGAGACAACACCACCACATGAACAGGTACAAGGGTAGAATGAGAGGGCCAAAAATACACATTGCTCAAGAACATTGGCAGGGAGCCCATGAAGTTGAGGAGGGAATGATGGATGGCACTAACCACACTCATAACAACTCCTACGACATTGTGATTGGGAGAACTGCTTAGGCAAAACTCTGCACTTTGCCAAGAATTGAAGCAATAGGTAGAGCATAGTAATGACCATAAGTCGCAAAACTTTCCAGACCATGATTGTGTGACACACATACCAAGTCTAATGTTTAATCCAATGTCTAAGTCCCCACAATTAAATGTCTTTTGGGAGGGCACCAAGATGCACATAGTCTTATCTATCGTTGCCTTAGGAGATGCTACACAGAAGGGGATAGTGGACACAGGAGCAGGGGCTAGTGTACTTAGTCACTCGGTCATGCAAGCTTGGGGAAACCCACCAATGGAAATCACAAGGTTCAATGCCACCTTAGCGAATGGGATGAAGGTTAGACCTTTCGTAGTCCTAAAAGGATTGGCCTCTAAAGATAGTGGGAATCTAACTCTCTATGAACTTCATAGTTATGAAGGGATTAGATTATGATATCCTACTAGCAATCCGAGTAGATATGGACACTTGAAAAACCTCAATGGACTTAGATGCCATCTCTACCCTACTAATGAAGGGTGACTCAAGGTCTAGAAGCAATTATGGGCCTCTAACAAGGTACATTCCTTGCTCTAAGGATGAGCGAGATTGGATGCACGTATTGGCAACCATTGACCCTCCATTCTTGGATGATGAGGATGCATACATGCAAGTTGTAGACTTCGCTTGCAAGCCTAAGAGTGCCATCACTTCTAACTTGCCCACAGTACCCTTATGCATGATGGCCGAAAGCCCCATGGGCCAACCAACACCAATCACCTGTCACATCCTAGCAAACAAACTTGAACTTCAAAAAATCCTTGAGTACTTGTCAAGTCAGCTTGTGGGTAACCCAAATGTCAAGGATCTTATGGAAAGTAGAGAGTAGCAATGGACTAAGGTGCATGACCTAAAATTTTCATATAATTGGTCTCTCATAACAAGTGTAGTAGAGCTCGAGAGTAGAAACCTTCCAAGTGGTCTACAATCCCAATTTGAGAATTCTAATGACAAGTACAAAGAATATTGTTCCATCAATGAGAGGAGAGAAAGAGAGGAGAATATGGAGAGCTTCTCCACCACGGTCCCTCACCTTCACACACTCACTCTCACACTCCCTCTCCCAAGCACAAGCTCAAGCAAGCAAGAACAAGAACAAGAAGAAGAGAGCTAGTTTTGGTCATACACAAGAATTGTCTTCTTCATTCACTTTTTGCCTTTTTATGCATGCCCTCCTCCTCTTGGGATGCGCATCCCTTTTTATATGGCTGACCATTTTAGCCTCGGTCCTCTTTCCTTATTCCTTTCTACTTTCACAGTTCCTTCACCCATGCCCATCTAGATTTACAAATTGCATAGGAGGGAGCTTGGCACTCTTTTAAAAAATAAATTACAATGCACCCGACACTTTTCTTGCTAGAATATTTGGTGCATTTATTATTGTGTGCTTCCTTTTACATTTGAGGCTTTTCCTCCATTTGTCTAAGCTTGCCTTTCTCTTCCATTTTTCTCACCTTGGGTTGTCTTCCATTTTTGACTTTTTAGGGTTTTTCAATCTTGGACTTTTTTTTGGGCTATAACGATATATGAGTAAAATTGTGATTATCTATGTGAGAAGTTAATATATCATATTTTCGTATTGATTCATTATCTAGTGCATAGTCTAACAATATTTGACAATGTAATTTTCAGTCCTCTCTCTTTCTATTTCAATTTTTATCTTATTTCTTATGTTTATTGGTTATCTATTTTGGCATTCCTTTGTTCAATACATATGTTGAGTAAGTTAAGATCTACATGCTTACTCAATTACAAACATCCAAACATATGCAAATAAACTCGAAAAGTCAACCTAGATAATACATTGGATTATGCCACAATAATCATTTGTGTCTCCATTAACTCTGACCTGAAAAGCTTGGGTGTTCCTTTTCTCATCTCAATATATTGAAGTTGCACTTAAATAAGACAAAAGTAATTTGATAAGTATCCTTAAATTTTCCAAAAAAATTTATATGCATTATCTTTGGTGAGCATCTTTAACCATGCTCTCATTTTGCCCATTGTGATATACATCCCATCCAGTCTACATTAAGATCATTTGTTAGTGGTCTTAGATATTGAGGGTAGGGCACAATATATTCATGGTATGTACAAAAAGACAACCCTTTCCCTTTGTCTTCTTTCATTTGCATCCTCATACATTGTCACCCATCTTCTCATCACATCACTATTAAAAGCACACAAAATGTGTTAGCCACCCATCTTCTCATCACATTACTATTAGGCACACAAAATGTGTTAGCCTTAGTATGCTTCTCCTTTTCCATTATTTCCCTTGAGGCACTAGATATCATCATCAAGTCTTCTTCATTTCTTCATTTTCACGAGTGAGAGAGAGAGAGAGAGAGAGAGAGAGAGAGGTATCAACTCAGTCACGAAGTTCAAAGATATACACAAGTGACTCTTGCACGGCCCAACCCTCAAAGATGCTACCTTTTTATTTTGCCTTAGGAAATCCTTCAAGGCCTTTGATGAAGCACTTGAGAAATATCATCCATTGTCTATGCATGATGCGACATGTAGTAACCTCATCAACAAGATGCATTGTGACATGTAGTTGGCTTATGAGATTCCGTTGTGGGAAAGTCTCCTCGCACAAAAAAATTGCCTCCATTGCCATGATTTGACCATCCTCAAGTGTAGGGGGATCAATTTCCTTTGAGCTCCCATACCTAAAACATGCAAAAAGAAAAATACTATTAGAAATGCAAAACCATGCAAACCATGGATAGACTTTAGTGCGGATTCCCATGGAGCTCCCTGCAAACTTTCTCATCCTATAAGTAGTCTCTCAAACTTTCTTCAATGCACATTGAGAAATGATCATTGGAATTATGAACTACGTGACACACAGTTGATTAGTTTTTCAAGGAAGCACGAGTTTGAAATATGCATAGAGCTATCAAGTTTGACTTAGTTGGGGCATACTATCCCAATTTTTGGACTTCAAGGCAAATAACCACTCCACACCTCTTCTCTTGGTCTTTTACAAGGCTCCCTTTTCAAACATCTCATGCATCCAATGAGAGTACAAATTGTAGTAATTGCACTAACTTCTCCTACTTCTTTTTTCAACATTCAAGGTCTATTGGCTAAAGTGGTCTAGCCTCTCATGGCAAACCTTTCCATATTCTATCTATATTGCATGAATCCTCTCTTACACAAACAAGGAATTTTGTAGTGCAATCAAGTGATCCCAAAGGCTAGATGCCACGTTCTTAAAGATATACATAGGATCAAGAAGGTATTAATCTTTAAATGGACCCAATATGGTAGTTGAAGAAGATGGAGTAATCGTCATCACCCTTGGCTACTAAGCCCTATTCACCCATGGCACGCTCCACCCCACTTCACCACCTTAAACTGTATTTGCATGGTTTTAAAAACCACAACTCCAAAACCCCATTTTTACTACTTTGCCAACATTCATTCAAACCACACCCCTTGCTATCTTTAAGCCTCATTCTCCCATCAAACTCCTCACAATGTTGTGAAGAGTTCGATTATTAGATTTTCCGTTTTTTATAACCCTAAGGCTCGTTTCATTAAATCTTATCACACATCCTTTTAAATTCTACTAGAAGATCTTTAAACCAATTCCTTAGCCCTTGCATAACCTTAGCACCTTCATCATCACCCTCTAAATGTTGCACACAAAGATCTCATTTTCATAGGAGTCGAAGGAGGACTAGGAAAAGTTTGATTACCAATACCATATCTCAAGGTGCCAAGACCATCCAAGATGGCACCTCGTAGATGAGTGAAACCCATATGCATATCCTCAACATCCAATAATGTTTTGACAAAGTCTCGTGTAAATCAAGAAACCCATGTCATAAAGATTTTCATTCATTTAGTTAAACCAAGTAGCAAATAACATATAGGCCCTATTCTAATCTAAAATGTAAGTAGAATTGGTTTCAAATCATGTTGAAGGAGTTTAATGGAAACTTGGCTATAATTTCATTCTAAATACAAATCAAAGACCCTTTAATTTTCATTATTTGACTTGATTAAAGTCCACTTTATCGCCCCCAAAAAAAAATTCTTTATAAAGGGGACCCAAAATGGTCAATAATTAAACTACTTCCCTAAGAGGGAAGCAAATGTAAGAATTTATACAAGGACCTAGACCTTAGCTACACTCTTCTAACCGTGGTGATGAAACAAAAGACAAAAATGATATTTCAATAGACTTATAAACTTAAGAGCTATGTGAGGCTAGATTAGTAAACATGTTGAGGAAAGACCCACTAGGGAAGTTGCACACACTCCAAGGAGCCAAACATACATGTAAAACAAATAGGTCTTTAAGGATCTATCTCTATTGTGAACTTGAGAAGTTTTTGCCAAACCTTATGATGGCATTGCATCACATGTGGTATTAAAAATATTTCTTTTAGTTGGTATTAATAATTGCTAAAAAGGCTTGTTTACCAAACTTACAAAAATTCAATAAGAAACTTTTTGTAGAGGAATAATTTCCAAGATTATGTTAGTCTAACTCTATTCCTTATCCTTGGTTGATAAATTTACTAATTCAAATATATGCATTCCATCCAAACACAAATAAACAATGATATCATACCTCCCAAGGTATTTGCCAAGTGACCAATCATTAAAAGGCTCTCATCAAGAGCTATAAATAACTACTTAGGGCCCTACCCAACAACATCGGCAAGATTTCTCCATTAATAAAGGCTTGCTCCTATGAAAACATGGAATTAATGGAGCCTTGTGTTTTGATCAAGGCATGTGGGCTATATTGCTCATCAAAATATTACAAGTGGATGTTCTTGATAAAAATAGCCTATTGTGATGCATTTTTAGAGGCTAGGGTGCCCACACTACCTTCCTTTATCATTTAAAAACCCCTTTCTATTAACCCCTTTGGAGTAAAAATAAAGGTCAAACAAGCTAAAACTAACCTCCCATTGTAGAAAGAATATACAAGTGATTTGAAGGTTTTCTTACTTATGACAAATAGGCAAAATTTTGAATGAAATCATTGCAAAACTAATGGTGTAAATTTGTAAGTGACAATGTCCTAGTTGATTGTTTTCTTCCACACATTGCATTGGTTATGGCTTCGTATTTTGCTTCCAAAAATACATTGATTAACATTGAGAAATTGGATGAAACAGATTTCTTGTATTGAAAAATGTATATTTACAATGTATAAAAGAAGTAGATTACACAATTTCATCTTTTGAGTGCATGTATTAAATTGCTATCAAGTATTTATGATGTACATAGTAGCCCCTCACAGGGTTTTTTTGCACTCAGTATTTTACCTCATAGGGATTTTCTGTAGCGTGTCCCTCTGTCTACTTCTAGGACACGTCTTAACAGCCCAACGGGAAGAGAGTCTAGAAAGCACCGCCTGGCACACCCATGGAATGTCACGGGGTTTGCAAACCAGGTCTTCCCGAGTCTACCACAAAGCGGAAGCATTCCTGCTGTTCCCACTTAGGACCGACCTAAATCAGGGTTTTCCTAATGGTCAAGTTCCTAGAAAGTAACTAGCGTCGAGCCCCAGACAAACTACTTTACACAAAAACGTCAGGGTCGAAGTGGATTTATACTGCACTTGGTTCAAGGAGAACGGAAAATGAGAGGGATGAGAAGCTCGACCTCTCTGCCCGTAAGGCATAGCCCATTCCGTTCCCCTAAAACAATATAAATCGGGACTCTAGCTTTCTAGATTCTAGGTCATCGTTACCTTGCTGTCAATTACTTTGAGAAAAGTTCTTGGCCAACCGGAACCACCCTTCCATAGGATGGGTGGACCCAGGGTCACATCCACCGCACTTTCCTCGAGTTGCTTTAGTTATCTAATTACCTACTACATTTAATTTGACAAGAAAAAATAGCTTCCTTAATTAGCCAATTAATCACCGGTTCCTTCACGTAACTAGGCACTAACATAGAAAAACAATGTCAAACAAGTTTCTTTTCAACTTGATCTTTATTTATCAGTCTTTGGAATACATCATATAATCCAACCCCGAAGGCTATTCCATAATCCGCCCGAAGGCAATTCCATAATCCGCCCGAAGGCAATTCCATAATCTGCCCAAAGGCTATTCCAGCAATCCTCAGGGATCGCTATTCCAAGTTCCGCCCATAGACTAGTATGCGGGCCTCGAGATCCAATTTTGAGTCACGTTGGCCTCTTATGCAGGGTCCAAAGGCAAGGGATTTACGGCCAGAGCCCCCCTGGCACCCAAGCGTCCTCCTACTCCAAGTAGCACCCACGAAGAGACCTCTCGTGGCAGGTTCGGTCCACGTACCCGGCGCGGCTAACAACCCCCTTGGATAGGGTCAGACAGACAGTCGGGGGTAATTGATGCTGCCTCTCCCTTTAGGCTTTCAACCTGAAGCATTAGTTATTTTCCAACATTAGTTCCTTGAGCAAAGAAGAACAAACAGTGCTCCTAAGTGTACAACACAAGCACTCCAGTGGTCATTTATACGGCCAACTGCTAAGGTATAATTCCTTTTCTCCAAATACATCCAACATTCGATCCGAGATCAATTGCGACTTGGCAAGATCCCAAGGGTTTCGTTGCTAAGTTGCTTATTTACCCTTTATCCTTGGGTTAGGGTTTATACCTTGTTAACCCAAATTATCAATACTTTAGGTTTCCATATATTATGGTCAATAAATCCTAGACAATCCCGTTGTTTTCACTTGATTGGTCAATTGCTTGCCAAACAATCCATAATTACCCTAACTTGGCAATTGAGCCCCAAATAAGGGTGATATAGCAGGATGATTGCTCATCCTCTAGAAAAATTAGACTTGTACTTAGAACTTGCCAACCTTATTCTAAGGAGTGGCAATACTACTTTGGGTTTTAGATGCAAGTCATGTGGCGTTGCAACTTGTTGCATGAGATAGGTGTCGCATCTAACTTGTGGGATTAATTCTCCCATCATGCGGTATTCCGTGGTCAAGAATACCTTTGGTCAAGATGTAGGGTTTGGGATTCCTCTTGACCCAATCCAACCCTAACCTTACTAGGCTGATAATGCTTTGGCCCTAGGGTTCCTAAATTCATACGAAAGTCTTAGTATTTGGTCAATTTATCCCTAGGGTGTGAACCCTAGATCATTCTTGCACGACGATTAGCTAACCCTAACATTCCGTGCATGCGGGTAGGATCTTTGGGATCAAAAGTCCTAAATCGACATCCCAAGTGCGATACCTAGGCGGAATTTTAACATAACTTAACCCTACCTAGCACTTTGAGGTGATCGTTATTTGCAATCTAATCGTACCTTTATGATATTCATGTGGATTACTTAGTTGATTTAATTAACCCACGATTAAAGACGAACATCCGTTTTAAAGATGCAATTGCTTCCTTCTAAATTAGTAAGTACCTTTCCCTAGAAGATGCCAATAAATGCAAGATATAACATTCCATGCAATATGCGATTTCAAGACCATAGACTTTTTCGTTCTATGCATTTATAAGATCTACAATGGTCGTTACTTTTCCTTGCCTAAACTATAATGATGCAACAAAATCAAAGCTTTAATATTTTTAATGAAGAGGCATTCAAACTTTGATTTAAAAAATTCATGCATGAGCGAATACCATGAGTCCATCATTAAATTCATCCTTCCTTTAGTACTTAACCCGACCCAAAATGAACTATTATCGCATGCAATTTGCAAGGTACATAAATCCTTTCCATGTATTGCAACTAATCAGACATCATTTAAAGTCCGTCTATGATTATCTTAATCGCGAGACAGCTAGGAAATTATTACCTATGTGCATTATGTATTATATGCGCTGTTCTTTTCGTGAGGCAACAAGGATGCCTTTAGACAAATTCACCTTTTAACTCATGCGATATGCGTTCAAGAATACAACTACCTTGACCATGCAAGTACTCGTCATGCAATTTAACTTGGTAATTCAATGCAAGTATATGAATTTTCCAATGTATTCAACTTGCCTACGTGAATTAAAGACATGATTAAATGCATCCTTTTCATGCAAGAAATTTATCGGAACTTGGGCGTTAAGATTCAGGGTGTTATCCACTCGCATACTCGGGGTGGAAGCTCCCGCGTGTGCGCCTCGCGACTTTTGCTTTGGAGCCATCGATGACGTAGTGGACTTGGACACCGTGAATTCTCCTTGCCCTTTTTCTCAATCTTCGAAACTGCCTATTAGGCTGATAATTTCTCTCCCGCGCGCTTGCACGCTCGACCATTGAGTTATCAATTTCTGATGCCTTGCTGTTTAACATTGAAGGGTTGGATTCTGCTTATGACATTTGGAAGCGACTGGAAGAGTTGTATGCCCAAAAGAGTGCTGCAAGCAAAGTCTATTGGCTGGAGAAACTCATGGATTTGCATATGAAAGAGGGTACTGCAATGTCTACCTAGCTTAGTGAGTTTAACTCCATTTTCAGTCAGCTTACCAATTTGAATTTTAATATTGATGATGAATTCAAAGCTACGTTCTTACTTTGCACTCTGGCCAGAGAGTCGAGATACCTTCAAGACTGCTATGAGCAATTCTAATGCTATGCTTTTGTATGATGATGTAGAGAGTGCTCTACTCATGGAAGAAATGAATCGGCAGAACAATGCATCTAGTAAGTCTTCCAATGCTTTGCATACTAGAGGCAAATCACAGCAGAAAGACAAATCTGATAGCAAGGGACGCAAAAAATCACGTGGTAAAGATATTGAATGCCATCACTATGGCAAGAAGAGTCACTTCAAACGTGACAATTATAAGTGGAAGAAAAAGAAAGGGAAGGGCAAGAAGACAGGTGACAGCCAGGAAAAGAAGAAAGAGAGTTAGTCTGCTAAGAAGAGCAGTGTAAAGATCGAAGAGGTGAATGTAGTCAGTCATGAGAGCAACAGTGGGAATGATGTACTCTTTGTCTCCATGTTTCAGTGCACATGCTTTGATAGCCAATATGGATGATGACATGCACACTTAGATTTTGGATTCAGGTGCCTCTTTTCATGTCACCCCTCACCATGGGTGGTTTACAGACTACACAGGAGGTTGACATGGTGTTGTCCATCTTGGGGACAATTATGCATGTGACATTGCAGGCATTGGCAGTGTGCAACTGCAGTTTCAGCATGGATCTATCTTCACTCTTTAGAATGTAAGGTATGTACCGCAACTCAAGAAGAGCTTGATTAGTACTAGACAACTAGATGATGATGGTTTTCATACCACCTTTGGTCATGGGAAATGGAAGATTTGTAAGGGATCTAGGGTTATTGCGAGAGGTTGCAAGAGTGATACTTTGTATCCACTTCATGTATCTAGTGTGCATGACCATGTTATTGCACTGACCGAGCAGCCAAGTGTTTCCTTGTGGCATGGTCGGTTGGGATACATGAGTCAAATAAGAATGAAAGTACTTTCTCGTTTGGGTTACTTGCACTGTCTTCGTTATGCTGATTTTGAGCACTGTGATCATTGTGTTTATGGTAAGCATACGCAAACATCTCATAAAAAGTCTCTTTCAATGAAATCTTTGCCTCTAGAGTTAGTACATTTTGATGTATGTCAGATGCCAGGATTATCTCTAGGAGGAAAGAAATATTTTGCCACATTTGTCGATGATGCTACACGGAAGGTATGGGTTTACCCTATTCGTAGCAAGGACGAAGTGCTTGACAAGTTTCAGAACTTCTTGGCATTGGTTGAGAATCAAACTGATAAGACACTTAAGTGTCTTCACTCTGACAACAGTGGGGAGTATGTGTCCTCATAATCCACCCCAAAATGGAGTTGCAAAGTGTATGAATCGGACCATACAGGATAAGGTCCGTACGATGCTCTCTCATGCTGCATTACCCAATGGCTTTTGGGCAGAGGCTATTATAACAGTCGTTCATCTGATTAATAAGTCACTGAACAGGTCTTTGGGGGGGGGAGTCCCTCACGAAGAGTGGTTGAGCAAGCCACCTTCTTATGCTCATTTGGGAGTGTTTGGCTCTGAGGCTTTTGTGCACATACAGAAAGAAGAACGCAACAAATTGGAACCAAAGTCCTGTAAATGCATCTAGGATACAATGACGAGGGTGAGATGGGGTATAAACTTTGGGATCCCGAGAAAAGAAAGATAGTATGAAGCAATGATGTCATCTTCCGTGAAGATTGCATGCATAAGCAGCTTGAGAAGTCTGAGGAAGTCAAAAGGGTTGTTTTCAGGGAGGATGTACCTTTTAGACAGTCATTTGTGCCTAGTGGACAACAGCATATACATGTTGTAAATATTCCTGAAAATGCAGGAAATGGTGCTAGAAATGACCAGCAAGGTATTTCCCATGATACAGCACAGTTTCAGCCTGAAAACATGCAATTAGGACAGCCTGAACTGTCAAGATAGCATGTTGGAATTTCAAGACAACCTGTATATGCAGAATTACATACCTGTATTTCAAGACAACAACTTCTAAATGCAAATTTACAGGCCCAGTAGCCAACAAATGCTGAGTCTTCGCTCCGTAGATCGACTCAACCATCGAGACCACCTAACAAATTTGTTCCTGGTGTACAGTATGCTGCAAATTATGTCATGTTGACAAATTGTGGTGAGTTGTTATGCTTCAAGGAAGCAATGACTAGACCAAACAGCAAGAAGTGGTTCAAGGCCATGCTGTTGGAAATGAAATAACTTGATAAGAATGGTACTTGGGACTTGGTACAACTACCTAAAGGGCAAAAAACTTTTCCATGCAAGTGGGTTTACAAGATGAAGGTCACTTCCAGTTCTTCGCCAAAGTACAAAGCACAATTAGTTGCAAAGGGGTACAAGCAGGAATATGGAATTGACTTTGACGATATCTTTTCTCCTATAGTCAAGATGACTACCTTGAGAACCATTTTGGCCTTGGTTACAGCTGAGGATATGGAGCTCATACAGATGGATGTAAAGACTGTATTTTTACATGGTGATCTGCATGAGGACATATATATGCATCAGCCTAAGGGCTTTGTTGCCAAAGGCAAAGAGAAGATGGTCTGTAAACTGAAATGGAGTTTGTATGGGCTGAAACAGGCACCAAGGGAATGGTATCATAAGTTTGATACTTTCATGCAGTCTCAGGGCTTTCACACAAAAGTCAAGTTGATCGTTGTTTGTACACCAGGAAGGCAATAGATGGCAGCTTGATTATCTTGGTTTTGTATGTTGATGACATAGTGATTGCTGGCAAGGATACTCATGCCTTGGATTCATTGAAGCAAAGTAAATAAAAAGGTTTTCTTTTCAAAGGGATTCACCTCACGTACAGCTTGTCATAGAATAGATAATGGATTTCTATTGGTCTCTCGCCTAATTTGTTTTCACATGCCTTTAATTGTCTTAGCTAAACCAATGAGACAAACATTATCTAACTATTGGCATTGTCCCACGAACAAGAATTATAGGTTTGTTTTCGTAGCTGTCAACTGTAATCTACGCAAGTGTATCCACAAAATCTGTTTAGCTAAGAATTCTTCTAAGTGATGACCAAGCCACAGAAAACATCTAATCCTCTATGCTCCCATTGGATTCCCACAAATTTTTCTCTTTTCAATTTCTTTTGAATCAAAAATAGAGTTTATAAATTGGTTGGATCAACCTATGGTGTTCTGGTTATTATGTCAATAACTACCAATGACCCCACAATGGCAATAATTACATATCGAAAAGGCTAAAATGACCAAGATTATGTATGCTTCAGCTGTTGGCAGTTTGATGTATATTATGGTTGCTACACGTCCAGACATTGCCTTTGTAGTGGGAGTGGTTAGCAGGTACATGGCAAATCCTAGCAAAAAGCATTGGGAAGTAGTGAAAGGTATTATGAGATACCTCAAGGGCACAAAGGATTTGTGCATCTACTTTGGTAAGCATAAGGCATCTGTCGTTGGCTTTACGAATGCAGACTATGCTGGACATGCGGACTGCAGGAAGTCCACTTCAGGATATGTGTTTAACTTCACAAGGGGATCTGTTTCTTGGATATCCAAGCTACAGAAGTGTGTTACACTATCTACTGCGGAGGCAGAGTATGTGGCTGCCACTGAGGTATGCAAAGAGACCTTATGGTTGTCAGGTTTGGTTGATGAGCTTGGGATTACTGGGGGGGGGGGGGGGGGGGGGGGGGAAGCAATCAAAGTTCCATTGCCTCCATATGTGAAACTCAGTGCAAAGGACAACTCTACATCTGATGATATTTATCCAATATTCAAAAAATCATTTTTAAATAAAAAGGTTTTCTTTTCAAAGGGATTCACCTCACGTACAGCTTGTCATAGAATAGATAATGGATTTCTATTGGTCTCTCGCCTAATTTGTTTTCACATGCCTTTAATTGTCTTAGCTAAACCAATGAGACAAACATTATCTAACTATTGGCATTGTCCCACGAACAAGAATTATAGGTTTGTTTTCGTAGCTGTCAACTGTAATCTACGCAAGTGTATCCACAAAATCTGTTTAGCTAAGAATTCTTCTAAGTGATGACCAGGCCACAGAAAACATCTAATCCTCTATGCTCCCATTGGATTCCCACAAATTTTTCTCTTTTCAATTTCTTTTGAATCAAAAATAGAGTTTATAAATTGGTTGGATCAACCTATGGTGTTCTGGTTATTATGTCAATAACTACCAATGACCCCACAATGGCAATAATTACATATCGAAAAGGCTAAAATGACCAAGATTCTGTATGCTTCAGCTGTTGGCAGTTTGATGTATGTTATGGTTGCTACACGTCCAGACATTGCCTTTGTAGTGGGAGTGGTTAGCAGGTACATGGCAAATCCTAGCAAAAAGCATTGGGAAGTAGTGAAAGGTATTATGAGATACCTCAAGGGCACAAAGGATTTGTGCATCTACTTTGGTAAGCATAAGGCATCTGTCGTTGGCTTTACGAATGCAGACTATGCTGGACATGCGGACTGCAGGAAGTCCACTTCAGGATATGTGTTTAACTTCACAAGGGGATCTGTTTCTTGGATATCCAGGCTACATAAGTGTGTTACACTATCTACTGCGGAGGCAGAGTATGTGGCTGCCACTGAGGTATGCAAAGAGACCTTATGGTTGTCAGGTTTGGTTGATGAGCTTGGGATTACTGAGGCTCCTGTTCTCCACTATGATAGTCAGAGTGCTATCATGTTCGCACAAAACCCTATCTTTCATGCAAAGAAAAAACACATACAGGTGAAATATCATTTCATCAGAGATGGAATTGACAGCAAGAGCATTGAGCTGGTCAAGGTGCACACTGATGATAACCCTGATGCAGACCTTCTCACAAAGAGTCTTCCAACAGAGAGGTTTGCCCATTGCCGATAAATGATGGGTATTGGATAGGTATAGTCTCTTCAGCTTTGTACATACTTAGACTTAGCTGATTCTTTGCCTCTACCTTTGGGCACATTGCCTTTAGGGGGAGGTTGTTGGGATAAAGGGTAGTGCTCGTGTCCGCCCGTAAGGGCCAGGCTATACATAGTACATATACCTATCTAAAATCATTATTGAGGTACACTCTTCAATACCACAAATTGTGTGTCTCTATCGCTTCTCTCTCTCAACCTGCATCTCTACACAAAAGCTCCATTACAGCGAACTCAACATAAAGATAAAGAGAAAGGACATCATCAAAGAAAGTAGTTGTATGGTAATAGTGGAGATTCACTAAAAACTAAGATAGCTACCACATTAAAAATTTGTATAACCTGACATGTGGAGGTTTCCCACTCTACATACACACTTTTAAACTTTTAAGTCGTCAAATAAAGAGCAAACCCTCAACATGAGAAAGTTTTGTCAACTTAGTTGGAGGATCCTATCAAGAAGGATATTATTCAAATATGAGTAATGATTGGGCAAAGAAGATGACCCTCAAAACGCGCATATCAATAGGTTGTTCTTAAATTATGGTTACTAGCTAATAACCTCCTCGAACTAAATTTGTCAATCAAACAAAAGAAACACAATTTCTCAAATATTGTTTTATCCCCCCCTATATTAGTCTTGTACCATGGCACTATGGGAGGAGGTAGAGAGGATAAGAAGAGGTAAAGGAACCTCACTAGTTTGCCAAACTTGGTCACAAGCCATGAGGATAGTCATTACAGTGAACCTTGGTAAAACCAAGGTTCTTATATTCCATACATCAGCCCAGATACGCAGACAGAGTATTTTCATGGCAGCAGGAGGGAGTATTGAGGTCACTGGATCATATGTATATTTGGGAGTCACCTTTACAGCAGCTTCAGGGACTTTCTCGATGACACAGGCAGCTCGTGACCGCCTCACTAGAGGATACTCAGCATTGGCTCTTATGGAGCGACAGTGTCATCAGGCACATTTCCAGGAGCCCCGCACCAAGGGGTGGCTCTTTGATACTCTAGTCACTCCATCACTGATGTATGGAGCAGCTATATGGGGGCCAGGCCTTGCCGATTATGTATGGACATTGATGGAGAGACCTTAGGTGATCATGATATCTAGATTGATTCGCAGCAAGGCCTCAGTCCCACATGACATTGTGCGAGCAGAGCTTGCCACACCGCCCATGCTAGTCGAGGCATTATTTCAAACAGTCTACTTCCTACACAGATTTCAGGATATGGACAGAGATCGCATTGCATATAGAGCATATATGGCATCTCAGGAGATGGCTCGAGCGGAGGATACCACATCATGGTATGCACAGACTAGAGCTTGGTTTGACAGACATGGGCTGGACATTGATAGACTCCCACCTCTTCTATATGATACTCAGGCTCCCACTTACACCCTCTCTCTCTCTGAGAGGAACAGAGTCATCAGAAAGGAGATATGGCATATTTATATACAGAGGACATGGGTCAGCCCTGCACAGCCACTGCCATCGAAGATGGCACATTATTATACACAGTTCTTGAGGATATCAGAGCAGGGATTCATAGAGATTCCGAGATATATGCAGATCTATATGCCACATCGATTGAGAGTTCTTATTGGACAGCTCAGGGTATCATAACATCAGCTTATGATTGAGAGTGGCAGAGCCAGTGGCATCCCGCGGGAGGAGAGGATATGCCCCCTTTGCAGATCAGAGGTGGAGAGTGAGGAGCATTTTGTTCTCAGATGCCCGGCATACTCAGAGTTGAGATCTAGATACACATTGAGCAGCTCACTTCAAGGATGTATGACTGATATGGATCAGAGATTATTTGGCCGTTTTCTGGGAGAGGCATGGCACATCAGAGAGCAGAGTACACAACGGGTCCCAATCAAAGAGGGGCCCACCCAGACGACTATTACACAGTTCTTTCAGACAGACAGAGTGAGAGCTACTGTACCAGCCTCCAGCCAGACCTCTGGGCTCACACTACAGCAGGCTGAGGACCAGCGTACCCGACGCCGCACAAGGATCCGTGGGTTTCGGACCCCACAGCCACACCGACAGGAGATCCGGAGGATTCTTGATCTACATCGACAGCAGACTGAGATCCGGCGACACTCGACACATTGGATCTCAGATCTCTAGTTTGCTCTTTCTCCACCGCCAATATACCACATCTTGCATCCAGAAGGGATCACCTGCTATTAGCGACTTCGACGACTGCTACTACATCCCAGGATAGTATATCTCCCTGCATCTATTACATATACATATCACACAACTTTATCATAGCCGACAGTTGTTCCCCTATCACAACCGACATTTGTTCCCCTTTTGTAGCCATTATCTGAAGTACCAGAGCTACATACGCACATACACATACACGACACTTATCACACTCACATCACCGTATTTTCAGTTTCCAGTTTTTAGCTTTTCATTCAACACTTTTATTTTGGATAGCTGGACCTCATCAGTTGTATCACAGTTTGTCTCATAGGCCAGTTTTGGTCTTTAGAAGACGTTAATATAACTTTCTCTCTCTCTCTCTCTCTCTCTCTCTCTCTCTCTCTCTCTCTCTCTCTCTCTCTCTCTCTCTCTCTCGGGATTCATATATTCTAAGAGATTGAAACATTTTGGGAGGATTACTAGTCTTTTGACAAGACTGCTGCTATGCATTATCATGCCTCACAATACATAAAACTAGCTTATAATGATAGAGATGGAAAGAGGTCAACTTGATCAATATCCCATTGATGATGATGAGAATAATAAGTTGCTCCCGTACATTGGGAGCTTATGACGTCGAGAGGACACGCAACCAACAATCTAGATATTTGGCTTTAGATATTGACTCTACGTTAAGGGAGAAGTAGAATAGAGAGCCACTCTTTACGAAGATGGAGGGCAAACCATGGCCTCCCTAGTAGCACTCAAAAGAGAGAGAGACAACAAAGATGAACATGGATAGTGTGAAGACCCACATGACAAGAGAAGAGATTGAGGCTAAGAAGGATTTTTCTACATGATATATATTATATTTTCCTCTCAAGGCCCATGCATCATTGAGGTACAAGCATGGATAGTGTGAGCATGCACATGATAAGAGAGGAGATTCACACTAAGAAGGGCTTTTCTACATGACATATACTATACTTTCCTCTTAAGGAACATGCATCATTGAGGTATAAGAGAGTCAGGATTTGACAAAGAAGCGAGAGTTAGATATGACTGCATCTTTGATGAGCCCTTTCAAATAGGAGAAGTTATTTAAAGTTTTGGCTCCCTTCCCAAAGGGCAAGTAGCCAAGGGGAAAATGGACACTTTTTCCATGCCAATCATGTCAAACTCAATGGCACAAAGACCACAAGTCTAGTAGCCAAATTTCCTTAGAGAATTCTCATGTTGTATCCTTTCTCATTCTCTTTGCATCAAATGCCAAAAGCCACTTCTTAAGACTCCATATGCATCCAAAGCATAATTTTGCTTAGACATAGGTGCCCTTATCAACTAGCACTTGTCCTTTGGATTTTGGCCATGTAATACTCCATAACCATAATCATATAAGAGAAACCTCAAAAGCTATCCCACTAAGTCCTCACAAAACTTTGTTGGCATACTTTAGTTGTCATTTGAGACACTTATTGCTCCTAAGCAACAAAAGTGATACCATTTCTTTTCCACATTTGAGGAAAGCTATTAACTCAAAGTACAATTGGACTTTCTAACACCTAGCATGACTGTGGCCAACTAAGTGCTAACAGCTTCACTACCTTAGCCCTTGTTGGGCTTTCTTCACTCTTTGCATTAGACAAGTGAGATTGCAAATTCTAAGGTCATTTGGGAGGCTTTCATTCAACCAATATTACGAGGGTGCTTGGGCATTATTGATGAAGACTTACTAACAAATCCTTTACTACTAATGCACCTAATTGTGCAAGACCTTGTTTCCGAGGAGGAATTGTAAAAGTTTTTCATCTCAAGATTATAGCATCTTAGACGTGTAAGGCCCAAGAGACCCTAATGTAAGATAAACCTTCTATTATACCTAAGCTGCATTGTTTGGTATGGCTTTCAAGAACAAGTATGTAGCAACAATCATTAAAGCATAAAATTCTCTCCCCTTCATCAATATCCTCTCTTTGAAAAGACTTTTAACTCAATGTGAATGAAAACATGGAATAAACTCTATCAATTTCATCTACTATTTAACAATGCAAAACTTGAAGAAATTCAATAGGTCTACGTGTGTGCGTGCGTGATCCATGTGAGAAAAAGATGGCCTGTGAGACCTATTTGCTAAGTACAATTGAAGGGCTATCTCGTTGTAAAGTATAATTAGAGCATGGGTAGAAGTGAAAAGCAAATTGTAACACACACGCATGTCTTAGAATATATTTTTCCTAAGTACGCTCAATGGGAAAGTTGTAGACTTTAATGAACCTACCCCAAGATACTTGAAGATGAAGACTTAAAAGCCTCAAATAAGGGCACATCATGATTCAATTATAATGGCCCAAGCCATCCCACAACATTGGCTCAAATAAGGCTACGATGATGGTGTCTTGAATGGGATAATTTACTAGAGAAAATTTAATGTCATAGAACAATGATTCTCAATCCAATTAGAGATTGGAATTCAAGTAGGATCTAGGCCTCTCCCAAGGATTTGTTCATCAAAGATCTTTAAGGACATTAAATGATACCTTTAACCATAAAGGGCATATGTATCTCTATGTTAGCTCAAAGTAGGAGAGTTGGCTTAGCTTTGTCGAGATGAGCCTAAATACATTTACTCTAAATATCAAACAAAGGAGACACAAATGCATTGCCCTTGGAATTGTCACCTAGCTCAAGACATCAAGAGGACTACTACAAGTGTTACGAGACATCAAGAGCAGGGCTACTACAAGTGTTAAGAGACACTAAGGACAAATAATAGTGACTTGGAGTGTCATTAAATCCCCAAATAAGGGGAAGTCTCAATGACCCTTCTCTCATGGCATGAGATGAAATAAGAGATGTCTCTTGTATATCCTGATAGCCACAAGGTCCCTAGTCAATGACCCTTCCATCTAAAGGATTGAATTCATCAAAATTGTAGAGACTTGGGGAGGCTCTGGATTGGACCTATCAAACATATAATCCCAACATCAAGGTACCTAACCTGTTTTATATCCCTCATTTTATAACAAACTCTTACATCCACCTAGTCAGAGAGGAGAGAGCCAAACTTTCTATTAGACAATCAACCAAACATACCTGAATAAAACCATTACAAGAAAGCATTCAAACAGTACCTAACAACCATGAGGCACTATGTTGCAACAAAGCAACAAATCCAGAAGTTCAACATCAGGTTTGTGGTCCAACTAGGAATAGAATCAATAAAAAGATGGCATGTTGCTCTTACAAAATGAGCTAGTTGAAATTGAGATGAGTAGACTAATTAAATGTTGACTTCCAGTGGTAACACACAACTGGTTAGCTTACTTAAAACGAATAGTCCGATGCATTTATGTTCATCAGTCCATATTAGTATGAACAAAAATCAACAGGTTGCTTGAGGAATGTCAATCCAACAGTATTATCAATCTCTATTCTCTATTCACGTTTCATCTCAAGCTTGGAGCTTCACACAATTTAAGTTTGAAAACTTCAAGGATAGATTTAAGACAACTGCAGTAAGAAACTATAATCGTCCCCCCGCTCCCTCCCCAAAACCCCCCCCACCCTGGGTCATCTCTCTGTGTCACAAAACAGTGCAGGTGAAATGAACACCCTGACAGAGAGGTAGAACTTGCCATGACAAAAAACAAGAGTACACTTAAGACTGCATTTTTTGTATGTTCTATGTTACATTGTTGTTTTGTGATGAAGAGTAAAGTGTACAGTTGTTACATTGTTGCTTTGTGATGAAGAGTCAAGTGTAAAGTTGGGATGGGAGGCGTGTCCCAGGATTGCCTTCTCTATTCTGCAGAGACAAGTACTCATAAATTCACTCCAGGAGGTATTCCATATAAATGGCTTTCTCCATGCATGCATAATTTGCACCCCATTTAACCTGCAAGAGCACCAATATTGACGAGGGTTGTAAGGCTGTAATCAAGCTGGATGCAGTCCACTGAGTTCTGCATATAAGGGAAGTGTTACCCTAAAAGCATTTCTTGTGGACAATGCTTGGACCCGATTCATCATATTCTGATTTGGTGATATGCTGGTTTTGAGGAAATACCACTTTTGCAAGAATTGCACCCCCCATCCATGCTGAGTATCTTAATGTGTCCTCCGGCATGTATTCAGGAGGCTGTTAGTGGTTGCAGTCACAAAAGAATCAGAACGTGAGTTCAGCTAACAGATGAAAAAAGGAAATTCCAGAACTAGCAACAACCAAGGAAATTCCAGAATGTATTCAGGAGGCTGTTAGTGGTTGCAGTCACAAAAAGAATCAGAATGTGAGTTCAGCTAACAGATGAAAAAAGGAAATTCCAGAACTACTTTCTGACAAAGCAACCAATGTTTAATGCAAAGAGCAGCTACAAGAGCCTTGTAATTACTGGTGAAAACAAGTTAGTTTGTTTCATCATCTTCTGCAAGTACTAAAACTTAGTTGCAGAAGAATTATGCAACTGTGTATTTTCTAAGAGGTCGTGTACACAGGGGATAACAAGAAATTGCATTTGATATTTGTACAAGTGATATGGATTTTGAGCTGAACAGCTCTGAAACAACAGAGCAATAATCATTTCTTGATGGTACTCCGACTATAGCTAGTTTCTAACTTGGATATTGTCATCACAGCTTCTGACCTATAACAGGCAAGACCATTTACCTTTCACTGGGCATTATTCCTTCTACTCTGTTTAAGTAATAATTAACATCTATAAAACTTCCTAATTTTCTCTTCTAAAACATCTTAACAAAAATTAAAAGACCATTATGTGAACCATTCGTTAGAATTTGCCAATTCTATGGGTAGTGCCCAATGTTTTAGTTAGTTGGTTTGTAGTGTGACACAACTACATTAATAAGTTGTGTCACCACTTCTAGAGTTAGTTCTAGAGTTGAATGAACTCTAGTCATAGTTGTCTCCATACATAATACGGTACAATCCATACCGTACGGTATGTATTAGTACCATTTCATACAAAAAAATAGGGTACTTCTGGCCACACCCCCCCAACCTCTTGTTTTTCAAGCATCAATCTTCCACACACACACACACACACTCACACACGCTCTCTTTCTCTCTCTCACTCAAGCCTACACTTCTCTTATTTGTATGATCATTTATGTATGATGTATCCAATCCATAGTTACCTGGAACGGGGGGAACGGGAATGGGACCCCCTGGAACGGGGGGAACGGGAATGGGACCCCCTGGAACGGGGGGAACATCCAAGGTTGGGGAACGGGAACGGGGGGAACGGCACATGTCTTAAGTGCCCCAAATATGCCCTGCATGACCCAAATTGCCCCAAAGAATGTCCCTCTAATTGCCCCAATACCCGTCAATGCATGAAATTGACCCAAATGTCCCAAAATTGACTCGATTACTCCCATAGCTCCAAATTGCCTTGAATTGCCCTAAGTATCCCAATTTCCCTTGAAATTAGACAATATAAATGGATGAATACCTTGGAATTGAGGATCGGCTAAAATTTGATTCTGATTTGCAAGAGTTCATAATGCATCAAATTTGAACTTTGCATGGACTTCTAATTAGCTTGTGGGTTGTCTTGACACTTTGAATCTTCAACCCAAGAGAGAGAGAGAGAGAGAGAGAGAGATTAGTGTGTGCACATTAGGCAATGGAGATGGATGAATATGTGGTAGTAGGACTGTGACCCAAGCAAAAAAAAAACAGGAAAAAATGTCAATTTTCAGTCAACAGGCCTGGAACGGCCATTCCAAACAAGGAACGGCAGGGGGAACGGCAAGGAACGGTAGGGAACAGCAGGGGGAATGACAGGGAACGTTCCCCGTTTCACCTCCTTGGACGGTTTGGAACGCGTTAGGCAGTTCCTATAGGCCGGAACGGCCGTTCCCTGTTTCTATGATCCAATCCCATCCATTTACTTGTAACCTGTATGTTGTAGCGGATATTGCACATGAGGCATATACCATAGAGGTTTTGGCATGTTACTCTCAAGTAATCATCTTATATACTCTCCTAGCATTGGTCTTTAGACTTTACACACTTATTCTATCATCTTTACTCCAAAATACCCAAGATGATTTTTTTTTTCATATTGATATTGTACTAAAACTTATAAAATCTTAAGGTACCATTTAGTACCATATTTTATCATATTGTACGGTATCGTACCTTTCATACGTGACAACTATGACTCTAGTTGAGTTAGCAATAGGTCTAGCTTACTTAAGACCTATTGTACTTTCATTTTATCATTCTAGCACTTGCATCTTTGGAGTGTGGAGCTGCAACCCACTCTTGCTCATTGTCTTGTGTTACTTCTGTCCCACTCTTCCTCCATTTCCAACATTTGGTATCAAAGCAGCTTCTACATGCAGATTCCGAACAGCCCCATCAGCCAATGCCGCTCCACCAAGGTCTTGCTGCAGCCTACCAATGTTCAGCAGCCTGAGAAAAAGAAGAAGTTGTTTTGGAGGAGATGCTACTACTGTTTTCAGTCTTGCATGCAACTGCGCACAGTTGGGGCTTTTGCCCAATTCGAGTTCTCGTGTGTGAATCTCCACAAAATTGCCAACATTGCGTAATTTCTTCAACATTGGTATGAGAAATTTGGGGCTTTTCAAATTTTTGGCTTCAGTACGCATCACGAGGCAGATTCCAGCTGCTGGTTATTGCTGGCAAGCATCCCGGGGTGACATTTCTACAGATATTCAAACTACAATGTAAAAATTTCTTCAATTCCTTTGAAATTTCAAAAAGAAATTTGGGCATCTTGCCTTGCACACATCCCAATGCAGGAAATCAGTGGTACGGCAGCATTTAATTGTTGCAACAATCAGATTGAACAGTAATTTGGGGGAAATTCACGTTCATCGTTATTTACAGAGGACTTGTTCCTATGGGATCATGTATAGAGAGGGGATTACTCTCTCTCTCGTTGGAGTGGTTCTGGCTAAGCAGGTGATGTGTATTTGCGATGGTCCACTACACATTATGCCTTCTCCCTTGGATCAGGAGTTATCTCGTGGAGCAGCAAGAAGCAGCCCATTGTGGCCCTTTCTTCTACAAAGGTAGAGTATTGTGTCTTATATTCTACAACTATGGGGATAGTTTGGCTTCATCGCATGTTGGCAAAGATTGGTTTTCCTCAGCCTAGACCTACAGAGCTACTTGTGGACAACTAAAGTGCTCTAGGTGTAGGCAAAGAACCCTGTGTTTCATAAAAATTTTGGTGAGAATTGGCATTAAATTGCTGAAATTTGTAATTTTGTGGCCACACATTACGAGGCAAGTGTACTACAGCAGTATACAACAGTGCATTGCTGTTATTCTTATGGCTAAATGCTAATTTGGATGGCATTGTACACACTTTTGAATTTGTGTGTCAATTTAGCACTTGCTTGGTAATCCTAAGGGATTTCTAGTACTCTAAGGAGTACATACACTAGACTTCAGATTTGAAGTATTTGACTGCAGATTTTTGCTCATTTCTGACAACATGGCACGTTAGGGCAACAATGATCAGAACAGTATCCTTGGTGTCCTCAATTAGGACGACAAGCTTAATGGCTCCAACTATCCATTGCGGATTTTTATGGTCCGCAAACTTCTTGTTGCAAAGGATTTGTGAGACTATGTCACAGCTGACTTGCAAAGACCAAGAGGTCTTGCACCTCAGCATCATGCTTGAGGATAGGTTGTTGCTACTATTGTTGCTCCTCCTCCTCCTCCCCCTCCTACAGAGGATCAAAGGAAATGGGATTCTAAGGATACTCAACGTTTTCTTTGATAGCATTGTCAGGGAAAAGGGCTATCATTTCGCACATTTGGTCTTGCAAAACCTCAAAACCAACATGGGACATACTTGAGAGTATGTTTGCTACCCACAATGATGCCAAGATCACCAACCTTTGCAAAGAGTTGACAAATTAAACATGGATGAGGGTGATAGAATTACGGATCACCCTACTTGTATACAGGATTTGCATAAGCAGCTACTCAATGTTGATGAGATCATTCAAGATGTTGAATTGGTGAACATCACCCTAAACTCTCTTCCAAAGGTATATCTTGGCTTTCACACCTCTTTGATGTTGTCATTGAGAGGGGGGCAACAGCCCCTTACATTCATGGAGTTGGAAGGCCTATTGTTGCAAGAGGAGCAAACTCAAAAGAATGTTGCTTTGCATTTAGGTGATATGGCTATGCTTTCCAAGTTTTAAGGCAAGGGTAAAGCTAGGCAAAATGCACAATATCAGCAAAAGGGTGAAGTTGAATAGCCATCATACAAGGCTGTCCAAGACTCGAATAAGTCTAAAAAAAATGAAAAACGTGCAAGAAGCCAGATCATTATATTGTTGAGTGCCAAAAGAGATTGGCCAAGGAGGAGAAGAAAGATTCCGGTTTGGTTCTCCAAGAGGCATCAACCAGCAAATCAACAGATGGCGATGCTTCAACCAACTTGGTAGAGGAGGATTATGCATTTCTCACATGCAATTATGATTCTTTTTATGGCTTATTCAACATGTAATGCTATTGAAATGCAACAAACATGGTATTTTGACAATGGTGCTTTAAAGCACATCACTTCAAGGAAGTGTTTGTTTACTTCTTTGTATTCGGCCCCTACTGGAAGTGTGTCACATATGCGAACAACATTAACTATGATGTCTGTGGCATTGAGACAGTCACTATTATTACTACATATGGTTCAAACTTCATGCTTCTAGATGTATTATTTGTGTCTAGCATTACAAAGAACTTGTTGTCTATTTCAACTTTCAATAAGCATAGCTTTTAGTCATCTTTGAGGATAAAAAATGTATTGCTAGAGATAGAGAGATGGACTATGCATGTAGGCTGTCCGGCACCCTATACAAGGGTTTACTCTTGTTAGACACTTATGACCAACAATCTCATGATGCTCTAGCGATCACTAGTCTTACACCCACTATGCACAATGCAAAACTTCGACATGCCCGTCATGGACATATAAACTTTGGTAGTTTGATGCCCCTTAAAAGGCATCATATGGTAGATACATTGCCTCCAATGGAGACTCCACCTCGCATGCGAGGAATGTATTTTGGGCAAGATGCACAAGTTTGCCTTCAAAAAGGATGGTGCAATGCAAGCCGTCCAAAAAATGCAACTTATTCACTCTAATGTTTGTCGTTCCATGAGAACATGTGCACTTGGGGAGCACCTTTATTTTGTTACATTTATTGATGACTACTCAAGGTATACACGGGTGTATGAGATGAAGGCTAAGTCTGATGTATTCATGCATTTTAAACATCTTGTGGCAAGGCTTGAAACTGAAACTGATTTAAAAGTGCAGACAATTCGCAAAATAGAGGAGGGGAGTACATGTCTTGTGCATTTAGACATATTGGTTGGATTGTGGCATTACACATCAAGCCACTGTTACTCCTCAACAAAATGGAGTTGCTAAAAGGAAGAATCGCACTCCCATGGAAATGACTCGTTGTATATTAAAAATTAAAGGGCTACCACATAAATTTTGATTAGAAGAGCTTCAATGTGCCAATCATATATTGAATAGGACACCTCAAAGGTTTTGAAGATGATCACTCCGTTTGAGGCTTGGCATGGAAAGAAACCCAAAGTTGACTACTTTCAAGTGTTTAGTTGCATAGCCTATGCACATACACCAAAAGAGCTTCATGAAAGCTTGACGATAAGGCTATAAAATGCATTTTTACTGACTATAGTTTAGAAAGCAAAGGCTATTGTATGTATGACCCATACACGAAGGTATTTGTCAGTAGGGATGTCATATTTACTGAAAATGTGACATTTTCTCATGACAAATTTCTAATGCCAGTCACATATGATATTGGTTATGTTTTTGAAAGCCTTTTACCACTTTCTTTGGAGTTTGTGCCTATTGTAAATGACAAGAAAAACCTATTACAGCAAGCTATTGCTGCTCCATGTGCTCCCGAACAGCAAGGTACTCATGAGGGTTTGCCACATGCAATAGAGGCAACAGTTTAGCATGAAAGGGCAGCTATAAATGAAACAAAAATAGTCCCGAGATGGCTGTCACAAAATCTTCAAGAGAGTAAAATGGATATCCCATTACCTTAGCGTACTAGACAGGCTGCTAGGCATGCAGCACATGATACAAGAAAGGGGAGAAAAAGGGGATTTTGGGGGGGGGGGGGGGGTTTTTGGTGGGGATAAATATTGACAATGCACAGCTTCTTTCAGCTTTTCCTAGGTCTCAGCAAGTCCCTGGTCTTTACAACATTGTTTCCACCACAAACGTGCCTCATGGTCAATTTCAACTTGGTGATCGTAACCTAATTAGCAAGGGTAGTTCCCGCAGTAGTAAAGTTGTCCTCCATAGTCTCAATCCAAATCTCTGCCTCGGCTTCAACGTCTTTGCCCTTGCACGGTGGGGGGCACATTTGACTGATATAACGGAAATAGATGATTGTGATGAGCATGTGTTTATGAGCTCATTGTTGGATGATGACGCACTTACTTCCTTGGACGAAGTTCAATAAGATGTACATTGGATGCAGGCCATGTAGGAGTTAGACTCCATTGCCACCAACTCTATATGGGATCTTGTAGATCTACCACCTAGTAAGAAGGCCATTGGCACTAAGTGGGTTTTCAAACTCAAACGTGAAGCTGATGGTACAATTGACGAGTACAAGGCACGGTTGGTTGCAAAAGGCTATGTACAAAAAAAAGGCATAGATTATGAGAAACCTTTTGCTCCTACATCCTATATGAGTATAGTGAGATGTGTGATTGCGATGGCTGCACATTATGGTTGGAAAGTACATCAATTGGATATTAAAACAACATTCTTGAATAGGGATCTACATGAGGATGTTTATGTATCTCAACCTCCAAGGTTTGAGATTAAAGGAAAATAACACATGGTATACAAGTTGCATAAAGCTCTTTATGGTCTTAAACAAGCTCCTTGTACGCGGTATCATGGTAAACACAAAACCCATTTGAGTAGGCATGAAACACAAAACATGTTTCACTAATGAAACATTTCAGTATGCAACGTTTCACATATCTACTTCATTCCGAGGAAAAACAACAATTTCTATCAAAAACTTGCTAAATATATGTACTTTGAATGTGTTATGTTGCCGTTTCGCATGGTGTTTCACTTAGCACCTGCCCAAGGGTAAAATGTTTCGTATTGAAACGCAACATTTTGGACACAAAACATTTTAAGGGTGAAACGTTTCACAGTTACCTTGCATGGTACTCTAAAATTGATGCTTATTTAGCCAACAAAGCGTTCAAAAATAATCCGACTACCTCCACTCTTTACATTAAGAACAAAGGGGGGGACTTGATGATTATCATTCTTTATATAGATAACATATTGTTCACTAGACCTACAAAGGGAAAAATTGCAGATTTTAAGGCTGAATTAAAATATGCATTTGCTACGTCAAATATGAGCTGTCTATACTAGTATTTGGGGATTCAGTTCACCCAAAATCAGCCTGGTATCATCATGTCACAGTCACAGTATGTGAATAAGTTGTTACATAGGTTTAATATGCAAGATTACAAACCTATATGCACTCCTATGGAGCCTAGCTTAAAGTTGTCCATACATGATGGTGAAGAGATGTTTGATGTTGCAATTTATAGTCTAAGCTGTTGGCTATCTTATTTACCTTTGCAACACACGCCCTGACATTCAATATGCACGATCTCAAGTGACCAGGTTTATGCACAACCCATGGACTATACATTGGCAAGCTGTTAAGCGGATCTTCAAATATTTGAAAGATACTCAATCACATGCATTATTATTTCCCAAGGGGAGACTTGCATCTACAGACTCACAGTGATTGACATTGGGCTGGTGATGCAAATACTAGACAATCTACTAGTGGGCACTTTATTTTTGGGCCACTCATACATTTCATGACTAAGAAACAACCTATAGTGGCTACCTTGTCTTGTGAGGCTAAGTACAAGGCAACCTTCATTGCAACAATGGAATGTGTGTGGCTATGCAAATTGTTGGCTAATCTACAGATTTATTTGGAGAGTCCTAGACCCATTATTTCTAACAGTCAAAGTGCTATTGTAGTGGCACGGAATCCCGTGTTTCATGCTCGCACGAAGCACATTGAGATACATTACCATTATGTCAGAGAGAGATGTTATGTAGGAGAGATTAGTTTGATGTGTATCCCTACACTGGAGAATGTTGCAAACATTTTCACAAAAGCACTTCCTCATGAGAAGTTTGAGGATTTTCAAAAGTCCTTGAACTTGCTACCTTTTGGTGATTGATCTTCCTGTACTTCTACCACATTGGTACTACAAGGAGGTGTTAGAATTTGCCAATTCTATGGGCAGTGCCCAATGTTTTAGTTAGTTGGTTTGTAGTGTGAACACAACTACATTAATAAGTTATGTCACCATTTCTAGAGTTAGTTCTAGAGTTAAATGAACTCTAGTTGAGTTCGGGATAGGTCTAGCTCACTTAAGACCTATTGTACTTTCATTCTATCATTCTAGCACTTGCATCTTTCGAGGGTGAAACTGCTGCCCAGTCCTGCTCATTGTCTTGTGTTCTCTCTCTCTCTCTCTCTCTCTCTCTCTCTCTCTCTCTCTCTCTCTCTCTCCCCAATAGCATTGACATACTTTCATACAATCTATACTTAGATATAGCTTTAAAGATGGAAAGGCAAGAAGCTTGCAAAATCTAAGTGATAAAAGAACTGTGTTATGCAACTTAGAAAACAAACTGTTTTGGTCGAAATAACTGCATAAGACAAAATCAGTGTGAAAATTTGCCTTAACTACAGCTGGCCGAATTGAAGGGGTTGTAAGAAGGTTTGCTTCCTTTTGGAAACGAGTATCAAAACCTGCCCAAAGTAGCACAAAGCTTACTATCTTAAAGCTGAGAAGGAACTATGCAAATGATGAACCCCCAGCATAATTATTATTTGATCAAAAAGCATACCAGGCATGAATGTAGTTCCTCCACAAAGCACAATATTCTCAAGTAATTGCCTCTGATTTTCTGCTGGAACACATAATGATACACTACGGAAAAGTGACTCTACAATGTTCAGATCCTCAATAGACAACAAAGAGGGCTGAAATAATGCCTCGCCAACAGTGTATCTCTCCTTACCAATTGAAATGACCTGCTTATACAGACATAAGAGTGCATTCAATCAGAATGTGAATTTACATCAATAGAATTACCACAAAGATTGTAGGATAAACATAGGGGCCACTGCATTAAAAGATGATGTCCAGATGACCACCCCATAGAACACATTCTGCACCAATGGGCCACTAATATTTATCCAATTTACTTAGAACTGGAATATCCTGCTAGCGTTCCCTTACAGTAAGCTGCCAAGCTATAAGCCCTATGGAAGCGTGATTTATCAATAAGTAGAGCCCTGATACAATATGCTTACCTAGAAGCTTAGGATTTGAGTGATTGATGAAGGCATAGAGCATTAGTTTTGCACATGATCAGCAAACAAACATAAAAGGTCTTGAAGTCACAATACGTCGGTTTAAATTCCTTTTTCTTTTTGGGGGGTACCATGGTGGTGTGGTGTGATGGGGTGGGTTTTGTTACATATTGAATATTTGGAACGTAGGTTCACCACAGCAGGCCCTAGCTACTTCAATGGAAAGTTAAGATAATATATGAGACTTGGAGAAACAACGAGAAAGGAGGCTCAATATGCACATATGCAGCTGCATTGGGAACAATGGCTGGCACTGGACAGAGTTAGTCAATTATGAGAGAAATGGGCATGTTCGCTGTATGCACTTGAAGATGGTCCGGAACTGCTGAAGGACGGATGGCTTGAGCCCGTAAATCCACCAACATCATTAATAACACAGATCATAGCCCTCTTCTTCTATTGCACCCATTCTATGTCTATATGAGTCAAAAAATTTGTGAACAAAGAAATCTATGGCATTGTATAAGACAGGGTCAAAAGTTAGATCAACTACCAGCAAACATTTGATACCTACAACACAATTGGATCAAAACCAAGAAGTTGCAGCCATCCACTGTACCCACCTAATCAATGCCTCGACCATCCGACCTGACACACTACCACCCACGTCATCAAATAGACCTCCCTGCTCCACATCAACCATCGACATCTTGTCACATCAAACCCAACACATTACAGAATATTACATTCAACTTATTTTCTCATTTTTCCATTCCAAAAGGCCCCTGTTCACATCCATAGCCCCATCTACACACAAATTGGGCCAAGTTTGGGGGTTTTCACCAAACTCGCCCAATTTGGTTTAAATTCCATCAAAATTCAAGGATTCTCTATCGAATTCACAAAATTCAACACCGAATTGAGGAATTTGACACACCATCGTCAACAACTTTGGGCCTTTTCACCAAATCGGTCAAATTTTCACCAAATTTCACAGGAAAGTTTGGAGCTTTTCAAGAATTTGGTATTATTCAGCAACATTGAGGCTCAATTCATCACTAGGCACAACATTTTGCACCATTCAAGTAAAAAATTTATAACAATTGTCAAATCTCTCTTCAATTTTCCGATAAAATTTGGGGCTTTTTAACATTCAAGACCAATTTCACCCCAATTTCTTCGGAAAATTTGAGGCATTTCTGAAATTCATCGAATTTCATCAAAATCAAGGCTCAATTCACTTTAAGTTGGATAAAGATTTTATCCAATTTCTCTTCATTTTTTGGGCCAAATTTTGGGCTTTAGCCCAATTCCACCACCAAGCGCCCAAAATTTGCGGCTTTGGCTTCAATTCATTTTCTTAGCCCTCAACGTGCTCCAAAATCATATTATTTGGCTGGTGGCCCTATTTTTTCCCAACATTGAAGACAAATTTTATTATTTCGGCATACTATTGGGAAAATTTTCAATATATTCTGCTACAATCCACATTATTGGAGCACTTCCAACCATCAATCTCTGATTTTAGCATATTGCTGATTGCAACCTTGATTGGGTAATATTTTATTTCTAAAAAATATTATCTCCTTAATAGGAAAACAACAATAAAATATTATTATTATTATTCAACTTCATTGAGGCAAGCAACATATCTTCTATCAATGGTTTATTATTATTCGGGCATATATTCTCTTTCTTCACTTGGAAAATGTAATTTTATGGCTAATTTCCACTCATGGCCAGCAATAATGATGATTTGTTGAGCATGCTTGGCACTGACAACAAGCTCTGTCAAAAGATGACGTACCAATGAGACAATAGGGTTTGCAAGGAGGAACACAAAGTAAACTTGGCAAACATGGAGAAGAGAAGAGAAGAGAGAAGAAACTCTGATGAATGTAATGATGAAGATCTGAATCATGGAGTGAATGTGATACAAGGGAACAAGGTGCCGTAGCACAAGAAAGATGATGAAGACAGCCACGAACCACGAGCCGCAATGTCCTCCTGAAGGGGTGTGAGGGCAATGGAGAGGCTGGAGAGAAGAGGTGACGGACTGAATGAATCAATCGTAAGGTATGAATGAGAGAGTGGCCTATAAATAGGCACAGTCAGTCTAGGATGGCGCCCCTTTTTGGGACTACAAACCCTAAACGCAAAATGCAGAAATACAAAAACGCAAACTGTGGGTGAAGGGTGAAGGGTTTCTCAACACCCCCTCTCAAGCCCAAAAAGGGGAACAAAAGAAGAGTGAGGTGGAGATGCAATGCTACATGCTAAAGAATGCTCATGCAACAAGTGCCACTTGGACAATGTCCCTTGTGAAAAAATTGTTCACTTGCCCAAGCGCCCTAGTACAAAGATGATGAAACATGCAATGCATAGGAGGAATGTCGGACTTTGTGTGGTGCCAAGAATCATAAGGATATGCATGTCAAAAGATGATGTACCAGCGAGACAATAGGGTTGGCGAGGAGGAACACAGAGTGAACTCGGCAAACATGGAGAAGAGAAGAAACTCTGATGAATGAAATGATGAAGACCTGAATCATGGAGTGAATGTGATACAAGGGAACAAGGGTGCCGTAGCACAAGGAAGATGATAAAGACAGTCACGAACCACGAACCTCAATGTCCTCCTAAAGGGGTGTGAGAGTAGTAGAGAGATTGGAGAGAAGAGGTGACAAACTGAATGAATCAGCCGTGAGGAATGAATAAGAGAGTGGCCTATAAATAGGCATAGTCAGTCTAGGATGGCACCCCTTTTTGGGGCTGCAAACCCTAAGCACAAACCCTAAATGCAAAACGCAGAAACGCAAAAATGTAAACTGCGGGTGAAGGGTAAAGGGTTTCTCAACACCCCCTCTCAGGCCCAAAAAGAGGAACAAGAGGAGTGAGGTAGAGATGCAATGCTACATGCTGAAGAATGCTCATGCAGCAAGTGCCACTTGGACAGTGTCCCTCGTGGGAAAATTGTTAACTTGCCCAAGTGCCCTAGTACAAAGATGATGAAAACATGCAATGCATAGGAGGAATGTCAGACTTTGTGTGGTGTCGAGAACCATAAGGATATGCCCGTACTCGATCTTGGGAGGTGGCTCCATGCTGACCAAGTGACCAAGGCAAGAAGAGAGGAGGAGGAAGAAGATGTAGAGGATCCCTAAGATCCAAGATTTCCACCAGAAAGGAAACTTGCAGTAAAGAACAGTAGACAAAGTGAACTGGAAAACCCGAAACTCAACCTCGAGAGAGAAGCCACTAGCACCGTGTAGCCATGCTGAAAGGAATACGAGGGCCTCGTCACCAAGTCGCGGTTGAACCTCCGAGGTCCTGATCTAGGGGGTACCTGAAGATCCTAGATATCAATAGAAGAGATGACTGGTCGAAGACAACCACCCCAAGAAAGTAGAGGATGGGTAAAGAACTTCATGTGGAGTAGGTTCCCCCTCTAAGGAGGGAGGTGAAGGGGCCCCCGCTGAAGTCGAAGAAGAAGTAGATGCCCCCTCTGAGGACAAAGAAATAACATCCCTCTCCGAATCTCCCTCTGAAGTAGATAGGGAATCCAAAAACTCATGGATCACGGACTCCGAAATGTCTAATGACGAAGAAGTGCCACTAGTGGTGCTAAAGAAGGTATCTGGGGTGCCGAAGAGCTCCCAGAGATAGCCTCTCGAACCTGAGTAGTCGAGGGTGGGGAAGGGTGGGGCTCAGAATGAGCAAGAGGTGGACAACAGTCGCTATCTCTCAGTGGAGTAGACTAGATAGCTGAAGAAGAGGAAGGAGTCGAGCAGCCATTGTCTCTCGAAGGAGCAGACTGACAAGGAGACGATACCAAACAATCACTGTCTCTTGGTGGAGCCGACTGCAAAGAAGCAGGTCGTGGAAGCCACTGTACCTGAAAATAAGTGAAAGAAGACTGCCGTTGGCATTGCAACAATCTCCAGGAGGTCATAGCGCCAATTGATCCTCCATGTGCTGGAAAGGACTTAGTGCGCATCGGATGCGCCTTATTGCCTTAAGCATAGTACTCTAATAACCGATACAGAACAATCTCTGTGGCCTAGAAATGAGAGGTGGCACAAGGAGTGCCTAGTGGAAGACACATGTACTCCGGGGGGGTGGGGAGCAAAGGTCGAAGTCGGCAAGCATCAGTGGTGTGTCCAGTGATGCCACAGTAGAAGCACCCAGTAGTCTGGACATCTGTTGGTAAAGAAGCCATGGGTACCAGTGTGCCTTGCTGAAAAAGGAAGAGGTCAGCCACCATAAACCACGAACTGCAATGTCCCCCTCAAGGGGTGTGAGGGCAGTGTGAAGCACGAACCGCAATGTTCGCCTCAAGGGGTGGGAGGGCAGTGGAAGGGCTGGATGTGAGTTACCAGTGGGAGGAGGATATGACCAGCAATAAGAGATTGCAATCAGTAGAAAAACGCAAGTGAGAAGAGAGAAAGACTAAAAACGCAAGCACGAAGGTGAGAGAAAGACTAAAAACGCAGGCAAGACAGCCTACAAGAGAGAGAAAGACTAAAAACGTAAGAACTGCAGGCTGGAAACTGGGCGCCAACAGCAGTAGAGGGTGTGTGGGCTGGTGTAACCTGCAAAACAAGGATAATTGTTGAATGGGGACAGCCTGTCTATTGATAGATGTGGAAGAGCGCCCCAAAAATTAGGGTTTCCACTAAACTTTCTTGAACTGCTCCCCATTTTAGGGTTTCCACTCAACTCTCTCGAACCGCTCCCCGTTTTAGGGTTTTACTCTAAAAGAGTATTTTTAGTATATTTTGGGGCTGTTTAAGAGGCTAATCAACAAGTAATGCATATTTTAGCTCAACAAGAGAATCAAATGTAAGTGTACCAGTGTGTTGCACATTACACAAAGAATAAAAATGTATTTATATGTTAGGGTACAAGTAAAAGGCGTGTTCACACCCATAAGTTTATACACACAAGATTAATGGGAGTTTACACCCAAAGGGACTTTACATCCAACAACCTCCCACTTAAAGACCCAAAGTGGTACCTTTAAACTATCCAACTCCCACTACTCGAATGCAATGCTCATGATGAGCCTTTGCAAGGCTTTTAGTGAGAACATCTACATGGTTATCTTGGGTTTTGACCTTAGTTAGTGTGACAAGGCCATCATCCAAGATTTGTCGAATGAAATGGTACCGAACATCTATGTGTTTGGTACGTGCATGGAACATGGCATTCTTAGCCAGACATACTGTACTCTAGCTATCACAACCAAGCACTAGAGTACGTGAAGAAAGACCAAAATCCTTGACCAGATGGCCAAGCCAAATAGCTTCCTTAGAAGCTTCTGTGGCTGAAATAAATTCAGCCTCAGTAGTACTTAGTGCTACAATTTTCTGCAATCTTGAACACCAAGAGATAGCTCCACCAGCCAAAGTAAAAACATACCCACTAGTAGATTTTCTAGTGTCAAGATCTCCTACCATGTCTAAATCACAAAATTTCTGCAACTCTAGCGTACCCATTCCATAGCATATACATTTTTCTTGTGTACCTTTCAAATATCTGAAGATGCATTTCACTGCTTCCCAATGTGGCTTGCTAGGGTTGGACATGAATCTACTAACAACTCCCACTGTATGAGCAATGTCAGGGCGAGTTGCAACCATGGCATACATCAAAGATCCACAAGCTGATGCATAAGGTATACCCTTCATGGTACTAGCAACTGCATCATCCTTGGGCAATCAAATTTACTATGTTTTGTATGTGGCGGTAAAGACACACCAAGGGGCTTAGCATTAGCCATATTAAATCTATCAAGTACTTTGCTGATGTACTTGTCTTGTGAGAGAAATAACAAGTAATGTCCTCTCTCTCTTTTAATGTGCATGCTCAAAATGTGTTCAATTGCTCCCAGATCTTTCATTGAGAAGGTTGAAGTTTGAACTCAGCTTCCTTTAAGAGGATATAAAGTACTCTTATGCTTTCTTGTAAACAGCATGTCATCCACATATAAGACTAGCACAATAAGACTTCCATCATCAACCATTTTGGTGTATAAGCAGTAATATGCATGACTGTATTTGAATCCATGGCTGAGCATAAAAGTATCAAACTTTTTATACCACTACCTAGGGGCTTGTTTCAGCCCATATAAGCTGCGTTTCACTTTACAAACTAAATGCTCTTTCCCTGGAATAGCAAAGCCTTCTAGTTGTTTCATGTACAGCTCTTCATCCAAGTCACCATAAAGAAAAGCAGTCTTCACATCCATCTGATCCAACTCTAAATCCAAGGATGCAATAAGAGCAAACAAGACACGGAGCATAGTCATTTTCACCATCGATGAAAAAACCTCTTGGAAGTCTATGCCTTCCTAGCAACCAAATGTGCCTTGTGTTTGGGCTTCCCATCAATACATTTCACCTTATAAACCCATTTATTAGGAATAGCTTTCCTTTCCTTGGGCAAAGGTACAAGCTCCCATGTGTTATTCGCATACAAAGACTTCATCTCTTCCTACATAGCAAGCTTCCATTTGTTTTCACATGACTATGCCTCTTTAAATGTCAAAGGCTCATCTTCATCAGTCAATAAAATGCAATCCAAAGATGGTTGAAACCTATGTGGCTACCTTCTGACACATATAAATATCCCATCTCTCCCTCATCTCCATCTTGCATGAAAATGCCCTTAATGGATTTCATGTCTAGTTTAGTCCTCTGCTTTACAGGAATATGCACAAAAGCATCACAATCAAAGACACACAAATGGTCATATGAAGCAGGTTTGCTAAACCAAACCTCTTCTAGAATGTCATTTTCCAATGCACGATTGGGAGAGCGATTGCACACATGAACTGCAGTTTTAAGAGCCTCTCCCGAGAACTAAAAGGAGATCAGCTGTGGACAACATGCATCTGACTCTCTCACAAAGTATGCGATTATATCTTTCAGCCACGCCATTTGATGCAGGATTGTAAGGAGTTGTCAACTCCCTCTTAATACCATGCATCTCACAAAAATTTTCGAATTCATTAGAAACATTCTCACCCCGATTATATGTTCTTATAGCTTTTAACTTAAGCCCTTTCTGTGTAGTAACAAAAGCATGAAACCTTTTAAAGGTGTGCAACACTTCTTTTTTGCTCTTTAATACATATACCCATGACTTTCTACTGAAATCATCAATAAAAGTGACAAAGTACCATGCACCCCCATGTGAAGTAACAGGCATAGTGCACACATCAGAATATACTAAGTCAAGAGCATTGGACTTCTTAACGACACTAGAGTAATAAGGAGACTTCACATGTTTTCCATATATGCAATCATTACAAAAGTCAAGACTAGAGCCTTTTACATCAAATCTCCCTAAGGAGGAGAGAAGTTGAAGGCCTTTCTGGCTCATATGGCCAAGTCTTTTATGCCAAAGTTCCATCTGTGAATGAACTTCAACAATAGTCAAAAACCTACCATGTAATGCTTTACAATGCAAATAATACAAAGTCTCTCTTTTGCTGCCTTTAACAATCAGCATGGAGCCCTTGTGGAGTTTCCAAGATCCACCACCAAAGGTAGTAAAATACCTTCTTACATCAAGCTGCCCAACTAATAGTAGACTTTTCTTTATACTAGGTACATATCTGACATCTTGCAAAATCAGCTCTTGACCATTTTCAAGGGCCAAGTGAATGGTACCTACACCCTCCATTTCACATGCATAATTGTTGTCCAAGTAAACCTTGAAGACAACCTGCATTGTATTTAGAAAACAACTCCAAAGAAGGAGTAACATGAAAAGAAGCATCGATGTCCACTATCCATGATTGAGACAGCCTATCATGAGCTGAAAGTAAGACATCAATTACCTTCTTTTTAGTGATGTGCATATCACCTACTATTGCCATAACATCTACATCATTACATGAGGCTGTAACAAGTATCTCCCTAGTGTCAAAGAGCTCTTCAATGACCACACTAGATGCAACATACGTGGTCCTTGTCCAACCATAGCATGAAAAATCATGCTTCCACCAAAATATCCTAGCTGCCCCATCATAGCATGCATGCCCGGTTGTCCAAAATCCATTGGATTTGCACTTCTATGACGACCTTGCATTTGCATTCCTTGCCCCGTAGATACCAACTGTTTTATTTCATTAGCATCTTTGGGAGCTTCAAATGAAGGGTTTGGCATTATCTTCGGTGCATCTTGCTGTCCTGAAGTTGTAGAAGATGTCTTCTTCTTCTTGCCTTTGCTGTCTTTCTTTGGAGCATTCAAAAATCGAGTAAATTGAGGATCCTTTGCCAATTCAATAAAGAGATTTGCTGCTGTCCTCATCCGATTCTTAAACTGGTCATCAAATTCCTCTTCACTTTGCTTGTCATCAGCCTCCTTATGCCCTGAAGGCTAAGCATCTTTCCCAACGGTAACATTTTCAGCTCGATGTCCATGGTCTGAGCCTTGTCCAAGGTCAAGCATTGTACTTACTTCATTCCCATGTGAATGTTCATACTGAGAGGCATCATCACTTCTTGAGTCCATCTCACTGTATGAAGACATATTGCTGTAATTTCTCAACTGAGAGTAAAAATCAGTACTAGCACAAAGCTTTGGCTTGCAATCAAGTACCTCGGGCCCACCAAATCAAGGGATTGAGTGGTATCCCGGCAATGGAACCATATAACCAACCTTCCTCCTCATATAGGGTGGTAAATAACTTGATTAAGCACTGTTTACAGCAATTAACAAATTTACAAAACTAAAATGCACACTTTACCATATAAACTTGGACATTGGACACCCTATTAGCCCCAAAATTAGCGCCTCTTTTAGTATTTATTTAACTTAATTGAAAAAGAAGTTGATGCACAATGGGATTCTTCCAATCCCTTTCGGTATTCCAACTTCCCCTGCTATCCAAAATGACCAACAAATCTTCAATTTGATTTGCCCCTTGATTCGGGTAGAGTCAATTAGCCTTCACCTACTTTGATGGAGACCGAAAATGCTCCAAATTCATTGATTTGCTGGTCCCTCCACCTGAATTTGACTGAAAACAGCTTCAACCCTATTGACTCCAAGTCTTGGAGCTTCCAATTTTTGGCACGCTTCTCGAGGCTGCTGCTAAACCCTAATTTCTATTGCAAATTAAGATTTATAATAGAAAAAACTGAAATTTCTTAGCCTCTGGTGATCTCAATGTTGTAATCTTCGAAGCAAGGCTGTAGAAAGGTTGGGAGATGAGAGAGAATGTTGAGGAGAGAGAAAATTCAGACTTTCTTCGCGAAGAACTAAAGAAAATTTCTCATTTACTGCTACTGCCTTGTCTCAACAACTTGTAGAGGCAAAGAACTAAAGAAAATCAGTCATTTACTGTTATTGCCCTATCTCAACAACCTGTACCTTCTGTTGATTGGTCTTCTCTTGCCCCTAGCTCCCTCAAAAGGTCCTCCAATGGCTTCAAATCAAACCAGCAACATCTCCTCCCTCTCTCTCTTGCAGGCTAAATACACTAAAAATGCCTCTCTCCAACCTCTAAAGACGTTTTTCAAACTTGCATGGGCATTTTTTACAAGTGGCAGTCTTCCCAAATGGTTTTTCTAGCATTATTCATAATTAAATATTAATTTTTAATTTTTTAAATACTGAAAATTAATCTAATAATTATTTCGGTATCCTAAAAAATAATCTAACTGGCCAATAATTAAATTGGCTGGGCAACTTCCATTTCCGAGTGTCTTTGCGCCATCTTTAACCATCAAATTGGCGCTAGGTACCATTAAACACCACTTCCCTAATATCACCAAACAATTAACACTTATGGCCAAATGAATAACCTAGGCCAACAACTAGCACCAAATACTACCAATTATCTATGCAGCATAACTTGTAGCAACTTTTGCCTTAAACATTCTGTGATTTCCTCGGGTTCCGAGCTTGTAAATTTACTCTAACCCCAGTTACACCTCACATGTGCAACATTTACTTAACCATGTGATTAAAAATTAATACACATGTTTAGTAAGGTTTCAAAAATACATATCCTCATGACAACATCAAATTGAGCTAAAAAGGGATTAGCATGACTTAAAGAGCCCCAAAACACGCTTAATTAATGAAAAAACCTTCTTATTTTAAAAAGAAACATGATCCTAAAGAGTTACTATCCCACATCCAAAACCCCTATTTGGGTGCCCCAAACTTTCTATAAATAGGCATGCAGCCCACCACTCTCCCTGAATCTCGTTTATGCAAGTTTCAAGAGCTCTATCTATGCTGCCCACACCCCGTTCACAAAGGACATCACAATTAAGAGTCTTTTATTGCAATCTACTATCATCCTGCACCTATTTTTCTGTGTCTGTCACTTATCTCTTGGAGTCATTGCCAACATTAGAAAATTTGTGTTTGTTGCTACCACGACCAATCGCCATCATCTAAATCTAGTCGCCATCAATAGGAGTTGTTGCCATCATCATCCTACTTGCGTTTGCAGTCAGTCTCTCTCCTCCAGCTATTGCCATCAATTTCCACCTGTCGCCCAATATAGTCAGCTTGCATTTACCTGTTTTCCACAATCACCAATTTTTCTCTCTCCTCATGTATCTACATTTGTAATCTCTCTCTCTCCTACACTCTCTTCTACATCAAATCTAGTCTTCTTTGGCTACATTTGCTAGTATTTGACACACGTAGGTTGCCATTACTGCAATTCGGAATCCGTTCGGAGTATGACACACTCTATAGCTCATAACCTCTACCTTGATCCCAAAGATACGAGTTTAAGATTCAATATTCACTACATAGTATGTTTGTTGCATGAGCATTGTATATTCAATATTCATTCATTTCATAATTCATTGTGTTCATTGTCTCTGAGTTACTCTAACCCTAACCCTAGATGTGTTTTGTGTTTATCAATCTCTACTTTGTCATACAATTGGTTTTGTGTTTTCTGCGTTTAGAGCATTTCTTCACATAGTATCAAAGCTAGGTACTCTCTAAGAAACCTTAACCTTTAATCAAAAAGCCCATTCACAAAACTAAAAACAACAAAAGGATCAGATGACTTCAAACGCTTTCACAACATTGCTCTAGTCTCCACAGCCAAACATGGGCAGAAACAATCAAGAGTGGGCCTAGCCCTCTAAGCATGCTACTATCCGATCTAACATGGGAGGAGAACCATCGGACCACCATGGAATCCACAAACCTTATCAAATTCTTGGCGCTGAGTATGATCTCATCCTTATGTATAGGGCTCAGCAGGAGATTGAAGATAAGCGTAAGTTTTCTTCTTTAGATTTGGTGCATAGAACTAATGACTTTTTAGAACCTTCGAAATCTCCACTAGGGACCGGCCATCTAGAAATGGAGCATGGATCGAAGTACACCACTTCCATAGTACTTCTTTTCTCCAATGCCAAGTACAAATCCTATTATTTCAGATTCTATTCCAACTCATTCTGTATTTTCTATTGAATCGGAGGATGCTCTTCAAGAAGGGACTCTTCAAAACAAACTTTGGTTTGTAAGTAATGAGGAAGACATGTATTTCTTTATGAACTCAAAACTAGGCAAGAAGCTAAAAGAAAAACTTGTAAGCATTCCATCCCTTCCTTTTCCTTCAAATGATTTTATGAAGGAATCGATTAGGCACGGAGATCGAGGCAAACAATCATTACGCGCAGTGAGAGAGACAGGGAGAGGGCGAGAGAGCAGAGTATAGAGTGAACACGTTTTTCGATACAATGACAAGTGTACCACTTTAGGTTTTAGATAGACATATGTATGAAAGTACAATGTGCTAAGGTGTGTTCACACCTGTGCACATGTAAAAGGCACGATGGCCCTTTATTCCCAACAACCTCCCAACTAAAGGCAATGTGCCTTAAGAGGAGAAAAGAATCAGCTAAGTCTAAGTATGTACAAAGCTGAAATAAATATATCTATCCAACTCCCATCATCTGTCGGCAATGAGCAAACCGCTCTGCTGGAAGATCCTTCATGAGAAGGTCTGCACAATTATCATCTGTATGCACTTTGACAAGCTCAATCCTCTTGCTGTCAAGTACATCTCTAATGAAGTGATACTTCACCTGTATGTGCTTTGTCTTTGCATGAAAGACAAGATTCCGTGCTAGCATGATAGCACTCTGACTATCACAATGGAGAACAGGTAACTCTGTGATTCCAAGCTCTCCCACCAAACGTGAAAGCCATAAAGCCTCCTTGCATGCCTCAGTGGCAGCTACATATTCTGCCTCTGTAGTAGACAATGCAACACACTTATATAGCCTGGAGATCCAAGAGACCGCTCCTCCTATGAAAGTAAACACATACCCAGAAGTGGACTTCCTCCAATCCGCATGACCAACATAGTCTGCATCCGTAAAGCCAACAACAGATGCTTTCAGCTTTCCAAAGCAGATGCACAACTCCTTTGTGCCTTTGAGGTATCTCATAATACCTTTCACTGCATCCCAATGCTTCTTGCCAGGGGTTGCCATGTATCTGCTAACCACTTCCACTACAAAAGCAATGTCAAGACGTATAGCAACCATAGCATACATCAAACTGCCAACAGCTGAAGCATATGGTATCTTGGCCATTTCAACCTTCTCATCATCAAATATAGGGCTGTCCTCTGCACTGAGTTTCACATATGGAGACAATGGAACCCCAATTGTTTTCCCCCCCTCCATATTGAAACGCTGCAAAACTTTGGAGATATACTCCTGCTGAGATAGATAGAGTAAACCTTTAGATCTATCTCTGAGTATTCGCATGCCAAGAATGTGATTTGCATCACCCAGATCCTTCATGTCAAAGCTGCCATGAAGACTTTGCTTCAATGAATCCAAGGCATGAGTATCCCTGCCAGCAATCAGCATATCATCAACATACAAAACCAAGATAATCAGGCTGCCATCTGCTACCTTCTTGGTGTACAAGCAATGATCCACTTGACTTCTATGAAAGCCTTGGGATTGCATGAATGTATCAAACTTATGATACCATTCTCTTGGTGCTTGTTTCAGCCCATACAAACTCCTTTTGAGTTTACATACCATTTGTTCTCTCCCTTGTTCAACAAACCCTTCAAGCTGCTACATATATATGTCTTCACGCATATCACTATGTAAAAACCCAGTCTTTACATCCATCTGTATGAGCTCCATATCCTCAACTGCAACCAAGCCCAAAATGGTTCTCAATGTAGTCATCTTGACTACATGAGAGAAAATCTCATCAAAGTCAATTCCATACTCCTACTTGTACCCCTTTGCAACCAATCTTGCTTTGTACTTTGGTGAGGAACCAGAAGTAACTTTCATTTTGTAAACCCATTTGCATGGAAGGGTTTTCTGCCCTTTAGGCAACTGCACCAAGTCCCAAATGCCATTTTTTTCAAGAGATTCCATCTCTGACAGCATGGCTTTATACCATTTCTTGCTGTCCTGTCTGTCCATTGCTTCCTTGAAGCAAGACGGTTCACCACAGTCTGTCAACATGACATACTCAACCACATTAATTGCACCAAGAACAAATCTGTCAGGTTGTCTGGGAGCCCTAGACGATCTCCTAACCCAATGGTCATTGTTTGCTGGCTGTTCCTCCAAATTTCCATTTTCAGCATGCTGTCCTGGCATTTCAGCCTGCAAATCAGCATTTTCAGCTTGTTGTCATGGCTGTTCCTGCACATGTAATGGCTCATTTTCATGGGCAATAGCTGGCTGATCATTTCCAGCATCATTTCTTGCATTTACAGGTTCATTTACAGCAGGTATTTGCTGCTGTACAACGGGCACATTTTGCTGTCCAAAAGGTAATTCTTCCCGAAATACAACCCTACGGACCTTCTCAGTCTTTTTGGGTTGTTTGTGCATGCGATCTTCTCGGAAGATAATATCATTGCTACGTACTATTTTCCTTTTCTCAGGATCCCACAATTTATACCCCATTTCACCCTCGTCACTATATCCTAGGAAAATGCATTTACAGAACTTTGGCTCAAGTTTGCTGCATTTTTCTTTACGAATGTGCACAAAAGCCTCGCAGCCAAACACTTTCAAATGAGCATATGAAGGTGGCTTGCCCGACCACGCTTCTTGGGAACTCCCCCCCCCCAAAAGACATGTTTGGTGACCGATTAATCAAGTGAACGGCTATCATAACAGCCTCTGCCCAAAAACCATGGGGTAATGCAGCATGAGACAGCATCGTAAGGACCTTATCCTGGATGGTCCGATTCATACGCTCTGCAACTCCATTTTGGGTTGGATTATGAGGGACAGTGAGCTCCCTCTTTATCCCTTTGCTGTCACAAATAGCCTGAAAGGCTTTGGACACATATTCCCCACCATTGTTAGAGCGAAGACACTTAAGTGTCTTATCTGTCTGATTTTCAACCAATGCCAAGAATTTTTTAAACTTGTCAAGCACTTCATCCTTGCTACGAATAGGGTAAACCCATACTTTCCGTGTAGCATCATCAACAAAGGTAACAAAATATTTATTTTCCCCTAAAGATAATCCTGGCATTTGACATACATCTGAATGTTCTAACTCTAGAGGAGAAGATTTCAAAGAAAGAGACTTTGTGAAAAGTATGTGCATATTTGCCATAAATACAATGATCACAGTGCTCAAAATCAGCATAACGAAGACAAGGCAAGTAACCCAAACAAGAAAGCACTTTCATTCCTATCTGACTCATGTGTCCCAACCGGCCATGCCACAAAGAAACACTTGGCTGCTGGGTCACGGCAACAACATGGTCACGCACACTAGATACATGAAGTGGATACAACGTATCACTCTTGCAACCTCTGGTAATAACCCTAGATCCCTTACAAATCTTCCATTTTCCATCACCAAAGATGGTATGAAAACCATCATCATCTAGCTGCCCTGTGCTGATCAAGCTCTTCTTGAGCTAAGGTACATGCCGTACATGCTGAAGTGTAAAGATAGAGCCATGCTGAAACTGTAACTGCACACTACCAATACTTGCAATGTCACATGCATAGTTGTCCCCAAGATGGACAACACCATGTCGATCCCTTGTATATGTGGAAAACCACTCACGATGAGGGGTGACATGAAAAGAAGCACCTGAATCAAGAGTCCAAGTATGCATGTCATCATCTGTATCTGCAAGTAGAGCATGTGCACCAAAATGTGAAGAGACAAAGAGTACATCACTCCCACTATCACTGTCATGAGTGACTACATTCACCTCTTCAATTTTTACACTGCTTTTCTTAGGCTGATTGTCTTTCTTCTCTTCCTTGCAATCATCTGTCTTCTTGCCTTTTCCTTTCTCTTTCTTCCATTTGTAGTAGTCACGTTTAAAGTGACCCTTCTTGCCACAATGATGGCATTCAACATCTTTGCCACGTGATTTACTGCGTCCCTTGCCGTCATATTTGCCCTTTTGCTATGATCTGCCCCTAGTATGCAAAGCACTGGAAGACTTGCTGGATGCATTGTTCTGCCAATTCATCTCTTCCATAAGTAGAGCACTCTCTACATCAGCATACAAAAGGATCACATTAGAATTGCTCATAGCAGTCCTGAATGTATCCCAACTCTCTGATAGAATGCAAAGCAAGAAAGTAGCCTTAAATTCCTCATCAATCATAAATTTCAAAGCAACCAGCTGGCTGAAAATGGATTTAAACTCACTCAAGTGAGTAGACATTGATGTACCTTCTTTCATACGCAAATCCATAAGCTTTTTCAGCCAATACACTTTACTTGCAGCGCTGTTTTGTGCATACAGTTCTTCCAGTCTAGTCCATATAGCATATGCAAAATCCAAACCTTCAATGTTGAAGAGCAAGGCATCAGAAATCGATAGCTCTATGGTTGAGCGTGCAAGCTCATTCAACTCATCCCAATCGTCCTGATCCATGTCCATAGGCTTTGCCCCTTTAGTTTTGATCGGCTTTGCTTGCTTCTTTTGTAACAAGATATTGTAGCACTGTTTTTGCCACACTGCAAAATTATTTGCGCCTTCAAGCTTCTTTATATGCATCAAATTACTGCTGTCATTGCTGCCAGCCATGATTTTCAGCTCAAAAGTGACCAAAAAACCAGTAAATGCAGGCCCAAATTGTCACCCAAGTGACCAAGGTACAGCAATAAATGACCACGCAGAAGTACAGATTTCAGATCTGTAATCCAGTTTTCAGAAGCATGAAACCAAGTGCTACAGCATTATCCGACTGATTACAGCTGTTCCAAAAGGCATGTGCATCACTTTACATGAGAAATCCCAAAATTTCAGCTGCAATTTCTGTTGTACGTGTACCCACGGGCATAAAATTTGACACGAACGGTCAAAAGCCCCAAAATTTGGTACTTGAAATCGTCAAACACACATCTGCATTTCCTCTATCATGCATAGGACTGTCCAATTTTGCCAAAATAAAGCAATTTCAGCAAAACCCCCAAATTTTACCAAGTGTTGATGTCCAAATTGCGCGGAATTCAACCTGCATGTACATAAAATGACCAAATGCTGCACAAATTTTGCCCAAATCGCAAAAGCCCCAAATTGCACAGGGTCCAGTGTGCCTCAATGTCGAGAAATTGGGTCAATTTCAGTCCAATTTGTGCATGTACATGAAAAGCCCCAAATGTCGGGGACGAAATGTCACAAATTCCTGCAATTTCTGAGACAAATATCAATGTTGCATCTTGTACGCATGAAATCTGGACAAATCCACAAATTTTCCAAGTCTTGCGTGCATTAATTTCAGTGAAATTGAAAGAATTTCACTAAAAAATGTGAAAAGCCCCAAAATTCCCGAGCAAATGTGCACCGACTTTGCAATTTCTGAGTCAGTTTGTCCAAGTCTGTGTTGAGATCCCCAGATTCGAGAAAATCCCCAAATTTCTGAGCCAATTTTGCACAGATCTGAAGTCTTGTGCTTACCAAAGCCCCGTCAGTGGGTGAAGCAATTTTCAAAGAAAAAAAAATTGAATTGTTTGAAGAAAAAAAAATGACGGGGAAGGGTCCGTTGACCCGCCAAGCGTCGCCTGACAGTCACGCCTGCCGGCTGGTCGCGTGCTGGTCGTGTTCGTCAGCGTCCGATGCAGTCTCGTCACGTGAAGCTGTCGCGCCCTGCTACAGGTCCTCTTGCGCCGCCTGATGCCACGGGAGTTGTCGCCTGCAGCCCATTTCGTCAGACCTGGTCTGGTCGTTGTCACCACGCTGTAGTGCTGGACACGAAGTCCGTCTGTCTGCAACTGCTGCTCGTCACACATGCTGCTGCCCACTGCTGCCCTCTTGTCCACGCTGGACCAGCTGTCACTAGCTGGACCTGCCGCCTGCTGGCCAGTTTGAAGTGATTGTTTCCACTCTCATGTCTGCCGACAGACAAACACCCACCTGCTGTACGTGAGCTGCCTCTGCCTGACGACCCTCTGCAGCACCTTACACTCTGATACCAGTTTGAAGGAATCGATGAGGCACAGAGATTGAGGCAAACAGTCATTATGCGCAGTGAGAGAGACAAGGAGAGGGCGAGAGAGCAAAGTATAGAGTGAACACGTTTTTCGATACAATGACGAGTGTACCACTTTAGGTTTTAGATAGATATATGTATGAAAGCACAATGTGCTAAGGGTGTGTTCACACCCATGCACATATAAAAGGCACGATGGCCCTTTATTCCCAACATTTTATTCTCATGGTCAATTTGGAGTAGGTACATCTTTATCTTATGCATTCAATGGATAAAAGGAACCAATCATGTTTCCTACAACATCCATCACAAATCCATTTGGGCTCCCATCCATCTTGCCCTCATCGTCCGCTATACCTTCCTTTCCGCTTCCATTAAGTGCACCACATTATCCACCACACACCATACCAAGGGGTTTTGCATATTTAGACACAACCTTTAGGGCCTCTATATACCCGTTTCTTGGTTGTATACCTATGACAAAGGCTCCATCTCCCCCACACACACTTTCGAGTTATCCATGTGGGAGTGTATCCCAGACATACTTGAGTGCAGATCGTTTGGTATCGCAGTTTACCTCTATCAGATTACCTAGTGGACCATCCGGTCATTCTATTGTGCTCCAACCACCATTCGGACAAGGCTATCACGTCCCACTGCCTCCACCTAAACTTACGGTACCATATGGACCTATGTCCATTTCAATACCTCCGCAGCAATCGACACTCATTGGACATTACAGCCTATTTCTACCTATCCAACTTTATCCCCCCCCCCCCCTTATCCACCACCACCACCACCATCTTATCCCATCTATCCATCTTCACAAACACCTCATGGTTCTACTTTCTCATCTGCCAAGCATGCTTTTAATGATAAGACTTGATTCAACGGATTAAACTACACCACTTGGTCAAATTTGATGGGGCATGACTTAAGACTCTCAAAAACTATGGACTTTAGCATAGGGTTTGGAACCCCAACCTGATCTCGCTCTTGTTTCATACAAGGTTATTCACTCATGAAAGGCTCGTAACACCTCAGCTATTGTCGAGCTTATGCAAGGCTTGTTACCTAAGTTTCACTCTCAGCTTCAACATTTCGACTTAGCATCCGAGAGTTGGGCATACTTAACTAACCGCTGTGCAACTCGAGATAGGACCTATCACATCAATTTGGATCATGAGCTTCAAAACTTTAAAATCACAAACAAGGATGACTAGAAAGTCAAGCCGGTCGAGTATCGACGTCTTCTCACTAAGTTCACAACCACTAGGACTCCTAAGTCCTCTGACGATAAGATTGCCCTATTCCTTAACAAGCTGCTAAGAAAATATTTCCATTTTGTGCAGCAGGTGGTTTCACAACCTGAGATCCCCCAATTTTATGAGTTTAAGTATTAGTTGTTGCGTTACGCATAGTTGTTCGATCAATTTATAACACATCCTCGATAGAGGGGGCTCTAGTCGCATCTTCTCAAAGGGAGCTACAAGGCAAGGACAAGCATAACTCAAAATCAAAATCCAACACAAAACAAGGCTAGTGACTCCCAAGGAACCACTCAATCTTCTCTTAAATTTGGATGGCAGAATGTACCCAAGAAAATAGGTATTGTCAACATTGTCAAAAGGCTGGCCATTATGATGACAAGTGTCGATCTAAGGTAAGAAGCACACAGTCAAAATCCAAGAATCAAACCTCTGCACCCTAGTCGAGCAACCCCCAAATAGAGGAAGCAAGGTAGTGGCAATCCCCAACAAGGGCAGTGCCGAGGCCAAACCTACGCTACCACCCGTCACTCATCACAATCGATGAACTACTCAACTCCGACAAGTTTGTCTAATTGGTCCGCAGAGGCCCACATCATCTCTTTAGAGAGAGAAAATGCGAGTCTCATTCACATCAGCAAGTTACCTCCTGATGAGATACTTGCAAAGGCCCACTCATCACAACCGAGCACATCAGCACCTATTTGGCTTGTGGACAGTGGAGCTACCCATCACATGACTCCTAGAGCAAACATTTTCATTTCCCGAACCCATCCAACTGAGAGTGTCCGCATAGGAAACAACTCCTCGGTCAAGATTCAAGCCCAAGGCCACATCAATTTTCCCACTAACTAGGTCCAAATCTCGCTTTGCAGAATTATATCTATCATGTCTCCTAGCTTAGGGTGAACCTGTTGTCCGTTCAGCAGCTTTGCTAGTTGGGGCAAGCAGTTTTCTTCACAGCAACCACAGTGGAGATCCTAGACTCCCAAACTCGTTTAGTGATTGCTCGAGGCAAGGCATACCCTAATGGTCTTTACCACCAAACATATTTTCTTACGAGCTGACTGCTGATGATTCAAAGTTTCATCGCTTCCATGCTTTTGCCACCACACGAAAGTCCATGGACTCTGAGCTTCTTTGGCATTTAAGACATCTAGGCTACGACTCTCTTTATGAACTACCGCGTCAGGGGATGGAGGGATGGTTGAGAGCCTTTCATAGCTAAAACTATCTCAAAAGATCTATAAAGCATGTCAGCTCGGTAATCAACATCGTATATCCTTTCCTCAACAATCTATCACTCATATTGCGGAACCCCTTCGGCTCATTCATTTAGATCTTTGTGGTCCCACATCCACTGCTAACTTAAATGGCGCATTGTATTTCTTTTTGATAGTGGATGATTTCTCTGGATACATGTGGGTATACTTTCTAAAATACAAGTCCGATGCCTTCACTTATTTTAGTGCTTGGGTGCTACTAGTTCATCACTAGACTCTGGTCGTCGTGTGGGTACTATGAGGAGTAATTCTAGTGGCGAGTTTACCTCACACGAGTTCTCTGAATTTCTACAAGAGCACGCCAGCTCACCTCTACTAACTCCCTTGCACAGAGTAGAGCCGTAGAGTATAGCAACCGGACAGTCCTAAATATGGCATGCTCTAGCAAAGCTCCCTAAGCGCCTTTGGGTCGAGGTTGTTAGCACTTCAATGTACATCCTTAACCAATGTCTGATTAGAGTGGTCCCTAAAAAGACTCCATAAGAGGCATTTTTTGGCTCTCAGCCTGATATTTTCCACTTCAGAGTTTTCAATAGTCGTGCTTATATGTACACTCCTAATGACAAGATAGGAAAGCTCACCCCTCGAGCAGATCAAGATCCTTTGTTTAATCCTCAAACGAACAAGGTGATCGTTAGGAGGAACATCGCCTTTGATGAGAGGAACATAGTGCAGTCCTCTACACTAGACTCTTCATCCTCACCTCCGCTCACATCATTTGAGATTGTGCCTACTGAGCTAGGTCTACTATCTGCTCCTGACCTTCCTGCAAATACTTCAGCTTCCAGGCCTTCTTCGTGAGACCCGTTACCTCGTTGATATGAGCAGACCATGCGAGATTCAGGGATCCTTCCACCCAATTTCACTCTGAATGGCCCTAGAAGGTCTACTCAACTCGCCCCTAAGGCTTCATATGCATCGCTGTTTATAGTTCATTACGTTGCACATTCTGAGCTGGACAGTTGGCAAGAGGCTCTCCAGGACCCCTTGTGGCATGAGGCCATGGAGAAGAAACTGCATAGTATTGATCGTAATGGGACTTGGACATTGGTGGATCATCCTCGCTACCAGTCATCGGCACGAAGTGGATTTTTAGGTACCCAAGTAAAGGCTGATGGTACTTTAGACAAATACAAGGCTCACATTGTGGTGCAAGGTTTCAAGCAAAAGCACGGCATTGACTATGAAGAAACCTTCGCATCTATTGCTCGGTTGACTTCAATTTGTCTGTTGATTGTGCTCACTGCTCACCATGGTTGGCTGATCTATTAGATGGACGTCAAAAGTACTTGTCTGAACAGTTATTTGGAGGAGAAAGTCTATGTAAAGCAACCTCCTAGCTTTTCTTCCACTGACTAGACTAACAAGGTATTTTGCTTACGGAAAGCTCTTTATGGGCTAAAGCAAGCGCCAAGGTCCTGGTACCCTAGGATGGACAAGTTTTTACAAACTCACAGATACTATTCTATCCCCTATGATCCACATCTATATGTGCGCACTACTAGCGCAAGGGTCAACTATATTCTACTATATGTTGATGATATATTATTCACTAACTCACATTCTGGAAGGCTATCGCAAAAATTAAGGCACAGCTTTGCTCTACATTCGAGATGACAGACTTAGGATTGTTGTCTTATTTATTAGAAACGAAGATTATTAGATCCAAGGGAAGTATCTTTCTATCACAGCAAAAGTGCGCCCTACAACTAGTGCACATGTATTGCACTAATCAGACACGGAAAGTGGCCACGCCTCTAGATCCCACTATCCATTTACACAAGGATACCTCGGGTCAACCTTTTAACACTCATACCTATCGTTCTATTGTAGGGAAATTACTCTAGTTGATTCATACTAGTCCAAATCTTGCATTCCCAGTTAGGTTGCTTAGTCAATATTTTAATTTTAATGGACCTAGAATGTCTCATTGGATTGCTTGTCTTTGTGTGTTAAGATATTCAAGATATATCTATAATTATGGACTAACTTATGGTCATGGTTTATGCTTGCAAAGTTATACTAATTCTGGCTGGGCAAGAGATCTTGACACCTTGCGTTCCCATAGAGGCTACCTCTACACCTTGGGCACAACACCCATCTCTTAAGCTAGCCATAAGTAGAAGACCGTGCCAGCTTCCACAGCCGAGGCCAAGTATTGGGCTCTCTTTGATAGTACTATGGAGGCCATCTATCTAAGAAACTTACTGGCCATACTACAATTTCCTTGAAAATCACCTACAGTTATCTGCTGCGACAACCAGAGAGTCATTTCCCTTGTGGGCAATCCTACCATCACCCCTTGAACATAGCACATGGCGATTCACTACCACTCACCAAAGAGCAGGTTGACCTAGGCACCTTTCGCCTACAATTTGTGCCGTCTAGTTATAATTTTACACATACTTTGACGACCAAGACAGTCAACCAACCAATTTTTAAGTATCTTCTACTACGGATTGGCTTGGATATACCCTCCTCTATTTTTTCTGATTGACGAGGAGAGGATGATTCCCTCTTATTTCTCCTTCCAGTTTAAGAGGAGGTAGTTTCCTTCTCTAATAGTAACAATGATAATGCTTACAGTTTTTCACTTTCAAACACTTATTTATTTTGTATTATATACTATGGATATTTGTAACTTCATCCACACTATTAAGATGACATGATTGTAAAGCGACAATTAAGCAAATGAGCAATTCCCCTACAAGCGCACTGTCTAAGTGGTTGTCACGAGGACGTGAAAATTTGATGCTTTGCTTATGTTTAATTGACATTTGATTAAAGGATTAATCAAATGTGCAATTAAAAGATGCACATGTGAGGTGCAAGCTACTTTCTCACAGTTGAAGACCGAAGGACCCTGTGAAAAAGATGGGTGTCAAAGGCAAAAGTTGTAACAAGTTACACTTGTTAGATTCTAGGTGAATTTTGGCGTTAGTTTGTCCCTAGGATCATTAAGGCTATATAGGGCTGAAGGGAGAGGGAAATCTCATTTTTTCATTTTGGAGCTGTTGGACTATTGCTGCCAGCTTTTGGAGCCAATTCCCAACCATTGGAGACCATTTTGGTGATGGAGATTGCATATTCTTGGCCTTGGAAAGCTGACAATTGCTGCTGATGCACTTTCTCCTGAAGATCACAGTCTCTGATGCTCCTATTGTTATTGGTGCATCCGTTTGGGGATGGTACAATAGGGCAGCAGCTGATTTTGATCAGTTCTTCGCAACAAATCTCAAAATTTTCTCTCTCTACAGCATTCTCTCATCTCCTTCAGCCTATGCTCAGCCACTCTCAGCAATTCTCGGCCATTTGGAGGAGATCTTAGCCATTTTTGGTGGGCTGATCTGTAATTTCTGCAGTTAACCCTAATCCACAGCAGAAATTAGGGTTTAGCAGTCACCTTGGGATCCGTGCCAAAGATTGAAGGCTCAAGGGACTGAAATCAGCAGCAGCTGATAATTGAAGGTTATCAAGGGATTTCAGGAGCCAGCCCATCCTGAATTGATTTGAGGCAGCATTTGGCCAGCCAAGTGTCGAATTGGAGAAGAAGTCCTAGATGAAACAAGGGGCAAATGACCTAAAAGGCTTGCTGGACATTTATGACAGCAAGAGCAATTGGTTAGCAGGAGGAGATTGAAGAATCTCAAGTTGTACTCCTTCCAATTGAATGAAAGCTAAAGAAATACCGCAAGGGGCGCCAATTTTGGGGCCAACAGGGTGTCTACTGTCCAAGAATGTTATGGTAAAGTGTGTATTTCATTTTATGTGCATTTATTTATTGCTGTAATTAACTCTTAAATCAGGTTATCACCACCCATTCCAAGAAGGAAGGCTGGTTTCAGTGGTACCATTGCATTGCATTCTGCGTGAGCATGAATAATTGCATCTTCCTTTGCATTACCCCATACACTGGCATTGTGTTCATGTAAATATGCATCTGTGCGCAGTTCGATGCAAGGCTGTAAAATGTATATTTACTGGCTACAATTTGGAAAGTAAGGGCTATCGCTTGTATGACCCACGCAGAAAGAAGGCTTTTGTTAGTAGGGATGTCATATTTGCTGAAAATGTTACATTTTCACATTATCAATTTCAAATGCCAACCACCCATGACATTAGTGATGTCTTTGAGGTCTCTTGTCACTTTCTTTGGAGTTCATACCTGCTGTAAATGGCCGGACAGACATAATACAGCAAGCTGTTGCTGCATCATATACACCTAAACAACAGGGTATTGATGATGGATTGCCACATGCGGTGGAAGATGCAATACAACATGAAAGGGTTGGCTGCAAATGTTGAAGATGCAATACAACATGAAAAGGCCATTGTCACAAAATAGGTTTTTAAACTCAAACGCAAGGCTGATGGTACCATTGATAGGCACAAAGCACAGTTGGTAGCAAAAGGCTATGCACAGAAGAAGGGCATAGATTATGAAAAGACTTTTGCTCCCACATCCTGTATGAGTATGGTGAGATGTGTAATTGCTATGGTTGCAAATTATGGTTGGAAGGTATATCAATTGGACATTAAGACAGCATTCTTGAATGGGGATTTGCATGAGGATGTTTATGTGTCACAACCTCCAAGGTTTGTGGTTAAGGGTAAAGAGCACATGGTATGTAAGCTAAATGAAGCTCTTTATGGTCTCAAACAAGTTGTGCATGGTACTCTAAAATTGATGCATATTTGGCCAACAAAGGGTTCAAAAACAATCCAACTACTCCCACTCTATACATTAAGAATGAAGGGGGGGACTTGCTGATTATCATTCTTTATATAGATGACATACTGCTCACTGGACCTTCAGAAGTAAAAATTACAATTTCAAGACTAAACTAAAACATGCATTTGCTATGTCAAATATGGATTGTTTACACTATTATTTGGGGATTGAGCTCACCCAAAATCAGCATGGTATCATCGTGTCATAGTCACAGTATGTGGATAAGCTGTTACATATGTTTAATATGCAAGATTGCAAACCTATGTGCACTCCTATGAAGCCAAGCTTAAAGCTTTCTATGTATGATGGTGAAGAGATATCTAATGTTGCAATGTCTTATTTATCTTTGCAACACACACCCTAACATTCAGTATGCAGTATCTCAGGTGAGCAAGTATATGCATAGCCCAGAGACTATACATTGGCAAGCTGTTAAGCGAATCTCTAGATACTTGCAAGGTACTCAATCACATGCATTATTATTTCCCAAGGTGAAAGACTTGCAATTACAGGCTTTAAATGATTCAAATTGGATTGGTGATGCAAAAACTAGGCAATCTACTAGTGGACATTGTTTCTTTCTAGGCCATTCATGCATTTCATAGTTGAGCAAGAAACAACCTATAGTGGCTATCTGGTCTTGTGAGGCTGAGTACAAGGCAGCCTTCACGACAACAGTAGAATGTGTATGGTTGCGTAAATTATTGGTTGATCTACATTTACCATTGGAGGGTCCTACACTCATTCTTTTTTACAGTCAGAGTGCTATTGTAGTGGCATGAAATCCTGTGTTTCATGCTTGCATGAAACATATTGAAGTGTCTTACCATTATGTCAGAGAGAGATGCTATGCAAGAGAGATCACCTTGATGTATGTTCCTACACAGGAAAATGTTGAAGACATTTTCACCAAGGCACTACCTCGTGAGAAGTTTGAGGCTATTCACAAGTCCTTAAACTTGCTAACCCTTGGTGATTGATTATTCCTGTACTTTACCACATTGGCACAACAAGGGGGTTGTTAGAATTTGCCAATTCTATGGGCAATGCCCAATGTTTTAATGTTTAGTTCTTTTTCAGTTCTTAGTGTGAACACAACTAAAGTTATAAGTTGTGTCACCACTCTTAGAATTAGTGTTAGAGTCAATTAACTCTAGTTGAGTTAGAGCTAGGTCTATCTTAGACCTATCTTGTACCTTTCATTCTCATTCTTTTAGTTCAGCAAGTACACTCTACTCTTTAGCTTCAGCACTCTCTCTTTTCTCTCCTCAATAGTTGGCTATCATTTTCCAACACTCCAGCAAGCACCTGCTACCTCAGATACTTGCATTTTTGCAATTCCTGCTCCATTAGGGACCGGATTTCCTCATCTAGCAGGCCAGCCTGTTGATCCTCATTTTCTGAAGTACACATTCATAGCTAGTGATCTTCTTCCTCGACTCCAACGGCATCAGCAGACTGTGTTCCACTCCCTTGGCATCTATCCTTCACCTTCAGCATACATCTTCGACATCCTACTTCTGGAGGACTACATTTCACTCCGCTCACTGAGCAAATTCCCTTCAGGTGCTGCTGCATATCAGACAAGACAGTGCAGTCGTCTTCAGAGCTTCAGCTCTATCAGCTTTGTTCACTTAGCATGATTCAGTGCTTCATCTTCTTCTTCTTTTGTGTTTTCTGAGTTTTTATTTTCTCTCAGTGTTTGCCTTACACACTCCGTGTTTCTCCGTGCAAACCCTACTATCTCTTTGGCTTCCTTTCCAGCAGTCGTTTCTTGACAATCAATAGTCTATCTCAAGATCTAAGGCACTTCGAGGTTATGGCAGTTTGAATGGTGGCAATGGGAAGAATTTTCCTTTTTAGACTGTTGCACACTATCTGTTGAGTGGAGAATGCATCTAATGTTTCATGTTCAGCACCTTAGTTGGTCCTATTACATCCTCAACCCCTAGTCAAGTAAGGAGCCAATGTTGGTTGACTAGAATGCACTTCATAAGACTCTTGTAACAAAAGTGCATGCATTTACAGTTCAAAATTTTGTATTTTACTTTGAATACAAAAAGCTTTGGACTTCAGTCATCACAAGTCAGCCTAGATTTCATATTCAGCACCTTGGTTGGTCCTATTACATCCTCAACCCCTAGTCAAGCAAGAAGCCAATGTTGGTCAACTAGAATCCACTTCATAAAACACTTGTAACAAGAGTGCATACATTTACAGTTCAAAATTTTGTATTTTACTTGGAGTACAAAGAGCTTTGGACTTCGATCATCACAAATCAGCCTCCCCTCTGCTTCTTGACCCAAGTATCATTTACAGAAAACAGTTTCCAAAGCATCAGAAAAAATTTTAAAAAAGAGTACTATCCAGCTAGCCCAAATCTTGCAAGCAACCAAATTGATCAACATCTTTCTCCCATGCTCCTACTTGGCCGTCACCTGCCTTCTCCAGTGTGCTGACCTGCATTATCTTCCAATTCCTATTGATTTTGTTAATTGTGAATGTACTTCTTTCTATCTAATAATTTAAATGTAAGTGAACCACCTTGATTGTACTTGCAGTTGTGTACACTGAGTTGGCAATAACTCTCAAGGAGTTTACAACATGGGTAGAAATCTTCTCATTCATGTGCTTGCTGATGAAGATGAACAAAGCGTAATGCTTGAAGACACACAAAGCACAAGCAACATTTTTCCAAGAAAAATTGGAGCTAAGAGTCAACCATAGACAACTTGACAGGACAGCAACAACTAAACATGTAATATGCCACTCAAGTCTACCTATGGACCTGCAACGTCTTTTGACATACACAGTATGCCTAAGAAAATTTCTCTCCCTCAAAGAGCAGAAGAACAAGGAAGTGAAGTGAGCCCAACATTCAATGAAAGAAAACGACCTGGTAACCAAGTGTGTCACTACAAACATTCAGACAATTTGCACGAGGACATCAACAAAGGTTTGATTTTGACATGCCATCCATTCTTTAATGTCCATTTTGTTCACAATTGTGCATCTGTAAAATACACAAAGAAAACAATTCAAGGCATCCCCTTCCCTCGCCATCATAAAGTACTTGTGGATAATACTTCCATTCAAACACAAGTTTCTTTTAGAACCAATTTCTTTTTCTCTAGAGTTCTAACAGCCAACTACCACAAAAAGGTGCTAACAGATTAAACCTGTCCATCAGGAAGTGTATGCTCTTCTGTAGTCTCAACAGTTGAAGCTGAATAATCTTCTGCAACTTTTGAATATATCTCTTTTAGGGTCTCTACAGTTGCAATATCGAGTTTCACCAAAGGATTCCTTTGCCCTAGTTCTTGAGCTAATAACCTTGTCAAGTCTTCACCTGCAGTCTCCATGCGTTTTATACAATTGTGCTGTACAGCACCCTCCCAAACAGGTGCAATATCTGTGCAACAACAAACAGCAGAATGCCTGTTGACCATAAGAACAGTCAGTTAAAACTCAATCAGCATAATTTTTCTTATGAACACAAACAAGCAAATCATTTTGCATTTTTTTAAAAGAGATCAATAGCATGTTTAACTGGAAGTGCTCTGTGTGGACCTTGAGAAGCCTGTTCACCAAATCCAAATCACATATTGAATACCCTTTCAGCTGAAGACAACAAGGACTGATAGTGAGGCAACACAAATGCAAACAAAACTAACATGCACACAATGACTCACAGAGTGTCAAAAAACTCACATTAAACAAGTTCCAACTTGAAAGATGGCAGAAAGATACTGAAGGGGTACCACCATGGTGCTCAACATGCACTTCAATATAGCTGCAGCTGAGACTACTGACAATACAAGCATACGTCTGGTGGACAAAAATGAAGCCTGGGCTGGACACAAATACCCAAACCAAGGGCAGCAAGTGCATAAGGTATTGAGCTGAACTGAAATGCCAGTTGACGTTGCCCACAGTTTGGAACTGGCATGCTTGCAAACTGTCAAAACTTCACACAGATGCACAAAGGCAGAACTGACCAATGAAATCCCTATATGGCTAAAATCCATATTGGGAAAAATGCAGCAAATATGTACACAAGCATACTGAAGTCGGGGCTGATTCCATGCATTCCAGAACAGCCAGACCCTGCTGAGATGACCATTCAAACAGACACATTCCATAGATTATAATGCATATTACAAGGCTGGACTGCTGTGATCAGCTATGGGGGATCTTTGTAAGTTCCAAAGCACTTTCATAGCTCGGACAAGCAATACGCCCCATTCGTTGTAGCTAATTATAACATCATTCTAAGCCAACTCGAATGCCAACTAAGTAGGACTATCATAGTATTTAAGTATCCAAGCTGAAGTAGGATTATTTTAAATTTTAGCACTGTGAATTGTAGAAGCCTGTTCAGTTTGCACTCTCTAAGAACCAGGACCTCAAATTTCAGCCTTTGATGATTATCTTCTCTTCCTTTTCCATCTGTGCATGTTCAAATGTGAGTTGTGAAATATATAAGAGCACCTTATCATTGCTCGAAAAAGTTGTAGGGCAGTTCACAGTGGCTCTCTGCAGCAAGTGCAAGCAAATTCAGCAGCTTTGTTTGGCCACCTTCATCAAGGGTGGTCGCAAAGCATGCAGTTACAAGTGCAAAAAGCACCAGGAGAATGGAAAAGGTGACATTTTATTGAGAATACAGCAAACCCATTTGGCATTCCATGATCAGTGCAACATGAGTACAGCAGCAATTAGTATAGCCCAGGGAGAACAGCCACAACCAAACATTCATTTTTATAGGGAGAAATGTACAAAGTTTGCACGCACTAGACTGCCATAAAAGCAAGTTGGCTAGAGTTAATTAGTAGGGACAGCCACTTAATCCTCCCAATTATATTTCCTCCATCCCCCTTGTTTCACACTCATTTGTACTGTTGATTCCCATTCTACAGAGTGGATATGCTCCTTTGTAGAAATCCTTTTTCCAGAAAAAGCACACAGACTGTGGCACTCACAAATATGTAGTTATAACACCATGAACAAGGGTCAGCAGGTCCATGTGACAAATAAGAATCCTTTCAATAAGAGCATCACTGTAAGTTCACAGGGGATATTGTTAACAAAAGTGGAAATGTCTAGGCATCATATACCCCACAAATCAAGACAGCAAGATCTTTAAGTACTGACACAGATCAATTGCCGCCAATGTGTAGACCAAACATTTCAACTTTCTACTTTTTATGGCATTGTAAATAATTCAATCCAGGATTTTGAGAGGTACAACCAACTTCCTCCAGATTTGAAGGTTTTCTTTCAATGTCTCTAAAAATATATGGAGCCCAAGTTTGACAAAGTCGTGAACTCAAGCAATGAGCACACCCCAAAAACACATCTCAATCTGTTCCCCCAAACTGTTGTTTTCCACCAATAGAAGGTCTCATTATGGTGTGTCATTACTGCCACTCCACGCTTCAACAATTATTACATGGTATCAATTCTATCATCATATACTTCTCTTTGCTCAAACTTCTGCTTTATAAAAGCAATCTATCAAGCAGAATTTTGAAGCCAAGTGCTTTCAAACTTCCATGTTTCCACCCACCACAATTTTTTTTTAATGTTTGGTTGTGTGGCCCACTCTCTCAAATTGAAACCATCCTTCCTCCTCAAGTGGGTGGTAAATAACCTGATTAAGTACAAATTACAGCAAGCATAAAATTCACATAAATTGAAAATGCACACTTTAATCTTGGACATTGGATACCCTGTTGGCCCCAAAATTGGCACCCCTTGTGATATTTCTTTATCTTATATTGCAAATGGAAGGAGCACAACTAAGACCTCTGATCTCCTCCACTAATCCAAGTGCCTCTTACTATCAAAACTGACCAACAAGCCTCCAAAACAATTTGCCCCTTGGTTCACTTAGGGATTGTGGCCTTCACCCTACTCCTTAAAAAACAAATTCAGTCCCAAATTTGATCTTGGTTGGCTGATCTATTGAATTTCCTCAATTTCAACTGCTGGAATTCAAGTCCTAGGTCCCCAATTTTGAACACTTATCCCAAGGCGGCTGCCAAACCCTTGGTTTTGGTTGTAAATTATGGTTTACAGCAAAGATTGACTGAAATATCTTCCTATGATGGCTCAAACTATTAGAAAATGTTGACATGACTTGAGAGATGATTGAGGAATAAGAGAGAATGCTGTAGAGAGAGAAATTTTAGAGTTTCATCATGACAAACACTGAAAAACTATTACTACCTTACTCAAACAACCATGGAAGCTATCACCTACAACTTAGGACCACTAGAAGACTGTTGCCCCCTCCTATATGTTGTCGTCTACACCAGAAGGACCTTGGGCTACTGTCATTTGCTCTTGGAGAGCTCCAAACTCCTATCACATGCTATGGGACTGATCCTTGGTTGCTACAAATCACATCAACAACCTCTCCTTGCTCTCTAACAACCTCCTCCTCTCTCACAATGGCTGGAATAGACTTCCACTAGCCCCTTAAAACGTTTTTCCCACTTGCATAGGTAAGTTTGGCCAAGTAACAACCTTTTAATCCCATTTTTCAACATTATTCAGCTCATTAAAATAATTTTCAAAATATTAATTCTAAAAATTGATTTATTAATTATTGTAATACTCAAAAAATTAATTTCACCAAACAATAATTAAATTAGTTGGGCCAATTTGTCTTCCAAGTATCCCTGAGCAATTATTGACTCTTATATTGGCATTAATTAATTAATTAATACCTAGTCTCTAACAGGATTGTCAAGTACGAAAGGTACGATATGGTACGGTACAAAAAAATACGGTATTAATTGGTACCTTATGATTTTATAAGGTACGGTGCAATATTAGTACGAAAACAAAAACAAAAACTTCGTTATTTTGGATTAAAGATAATAGAACACATGTTTAGAGCTAAAATAGCAATGTCACTTAAGTTAATAGGATGAATATATGAGGATAACAAGGAAAAACATACACAACATGCGCAATGCGCTACTAGAAGACAGATGGGAGTGTATATGTAATACATCAAAGAACAAAGCAAAGTTTAGGGTGGATGGACAAACACGCTCTTCATTCTTTTGTGTGTGTGTGTGTGTGTGAGACGAGAGAGAGAGAGAGAGAGAGAGAGAGGGGAGGGATGCTTTTGGAATTGCATACTCATCTTGGAAGTTGGGGGAGAGAGAGAGAGAGAGAGAGAGAGAGAGAGAGAGAGAGAGTGGTGTGTATGTGTGTGTGTGAGAGAGAGAGACTTGGAATTATGATAATAAACATAAGGCTTAGGAGTTGGAAGATTTTTGTATAGTCTAGTCTTCAAGGGCCAAAAATAGTCTGTTTTTTTTGTACGAAATGGTACGGATACGTACCGTATGGTAAGAAACAAACTAGTCCGTACGTAGTACGAATGCAACTATGGTCTCTAATATCACTACTGACATTAGTTGCCAATAAATTAATCTAGGCCCAAATCTAACAACGAGTGTTACCTAGTACGTGTCAAGCATAACTTATTACAACTTTTGCCTTTGACACCCACTACATCCTCAAGGTCCTTGGCCTATTACCATGAAATAACTACCATGTGCGTCACATGTACTAAACAACCTTGCACATTTAATTAATAACTTAATCAAATGTTATCAACAGGGATCGGGATCAATGAGCAACGCATTGGGCAAAGCGGGCAGCAATACAAGCAAAACAATACGGATAGGTCCAATTTAGACTACCATGTGGCAAACAACCTTAACTGCAACAGTTAGCCACTTTATCAACAAGCTGACTGTACTATTTTATTCTTTTTTCTTCAACCTATTTTAGGTTTATGGCTTCCCAATCTCTATCACTTTAGTTTTATGCAGGTTGACAGCTCTTCTAACTATTCATATGCATATAGTCCATTGTGTTGAGAGTCATTTCCTAGATGCAGCCACGTTAGACAGTTTGCCGGCAGCAGCCGACCTGATTATTTATTGATTTATTTATAGCCTATAAATAGGCTGAGTTTTCAACAATCAACACAGTCTCTGACAGATTTCAACCTCCTGACTGCGAAGATTGCTCTCCGGGATGCCGAAGATCGAGATCCTCAAGGTGGAGACTTACACATATTTTCTCTGCACCTGTGTATAATTATGCATCCTTATACAACGTTCTTCACTGCAGATTTTCTGTATTTCACTCTCATTCTCTCTCTCTCTTCCCTCTTTGTCACGGTCATTCGCTTCCGCATTGCTTCACTCTGACATGGTATCAAAGCATTGAAGGACTGACCTAGGGTGGATCTATCTGAAGAGAAGTTTTCAGTGCGACACAAGGCTACGTTTTTAACGTTCAAGTGCGAGCAAGTGGGCTGTGCATCAGAACAAGGATGAGGCGAGCGTGGGTGTGTTTTCAGACCTGCCTCTCACATGGTAAGTTGAGCCACTGCTTTCACCACTAGACTTTCTTCTGATTTCTTCATTAAGGATTGAACCTCTTACACCATCAAAAGTCAAAGCAGGATTGTTGCTAAGTGATACAACCAAATATTCCCAGCTGTCAGGCAAAGTCATCAATAAGAAAATAGCTTTCAATTTATCATCGAAAGCCACCAAACCAAAGTCTTGCAACTGACTCAAAACCCCTATGAAAATACTCAAATGCTCAGCTGCTGGCTTAGACTAATCCAACTCCATGTTCACAAGTTTACGCATAAGATGCACTTGATTCATAGGAGTTGTATTTTCATAAGTGTCCTTAAGCTTTTTCCATATAGCATAATCTATATCAAGACACTTCATGTCTATAAGTACATCATCAGACATTGGATTGCCATCTTAATGTATGCAATGGCCTTCTTATTAAGTCTAGCCCAATCCACATCTATCATAGCTGCAAGCTTAATCTCCAAGAGAGTATCTTCGCAGTCCTTGAGAAACAAAATGCCTTGCATCCTATCCTTCCACAAGTCAAAGCCAGTGCCATCAAACCTCTTGATTTCAAAGAGGGATTTAGTGTCACTGCTGCTACTAGAAGCATTTGTAACCATTTTTCAGCAATAAACCAGAAATTCAATGCTGCAATTTATGACAGCAAAAAATGAGCTGAATATTCGACTGATTTCAGCCCAATTTTTCAGCAAATAATATCAAGATTCAGACCAAGTACATGTACAGCAGTAGAACGAATGACTTTCAGCAATATGACTGCAATTTCAGCATACATTAAATGCATACATTATTGCTAGGTAACTCCCACTTCAATGATATCACCAAAAAATACATCCGCAACAATCCCAAATCTGCAAATGATCGCTAAGACTGTTGCAACATGAATAATCAGCAATACATCAACTCAATGGGAGCTGTCCAACATGTGTACTGCATACATATGTGCCTGTATCAACTTCTGATACACAAAACACCAAGAAATCTCTGCAATTTCTCCAAAATCGCACAAGCGGGAGATAAAAATGCTCAAATCACTCTGCTTATAACCACAAGATTGCTTCAGCAATATATCCCAAAATGCATTTGACGCATTAACTTTGCCAAAATCCACAGATTTCAGCAAAAGCCCCAAAATTTCACTGACTGATCTGCCCCGATTGCATTAATACATGTTCCCGAAAGCATAAAACGGGAAAAATTAGCAAAATTTCACAAAATTCTGCAAAAGCCCCAAATTTCTAGAGTCCAATTGTGCACCAATGTCAGCCAATCTGACTCAGCAGAACAAAATTTCACCAATACAGCAAAAGTCCCAAATTTTATGGGTCCAATGTTGAGAAATTTCACTCAAATGAGTAAAATTTCAGCAAATTTGGTAAAATTCCCAATTCAAACACGCACAATGTCTGCAATTTCTGACACAGATGCCTCAATTTTGCATGAGCAGCACTCAATCTGAAAAGACCCAAGTTTTTGGACATAAATATGCACAAATTTGAACTCTATGCTTATGCACACAAACCCCTATCAGGCCAAGGGGAAATTCAAGAAGAATTTTGAAGAAAAACGAACTTGTGACCTGAAGGAAAAATGACGTGACGAGGTCCGTTGACCTTCCAGTCACGTCTTGACTCGCGCCTGTCCTTCGGCCCCCGTCACACACGTTGCGCCCGTCTACCGGCCCATTAGTCACGCAGATTGCACCCATCTGTCAGCCCGTTGGTCTGGTTGCACGCTCGTTGGTGTCTGCTAGTCCCGCTAGTCTTGTCGCACGCTCATTGGCGCCCGCTGGTCTTCTAGTTGACTTGGTTGCTTTTACTCCTCAACTCTGTCTGGTCACCCGCTAGTGCAATTGATGCACCCTTAACCTGTGCCTAGTCACCTTGCTTCTCAACTCCCTCTCATGCACTTTGTCCTGGTCTACCTCACGTGTCGAGTGACGTTTGTAGACTGATGTCAATCCTATGAACTAACACTCTTGGGAAGCGCAAGCACTGTGACCTAGCTCTGATACCAATTTGAAGGGGAGAGTGCGCAATGGAGTGTGAGATCAAGGTGTGAGCTGCAGAACAAAGCTGAGAGTTAGAGGGAGTGAATGCAGAGATAGGTGTACCAATTCGTGATGGTACACAAAGAATAAAAGAATGTATTTTTATGTTAGGGTACAAGGTGCAATAAGGGTGTGTTCACACCCGTAAGGCTATTTACACAAAGACGAAGGGACTTTACACCCAACACCCACAATGTGAAATCAAGCAGTGGGCACCTAAAAGCTGCAATGCAGTGACTGGAAATGATGGACAGCACGGGTGAACACACTTCTAAACAGTCTAAAACTAAAATGCACTCCAATACAAGGCTGGAAATAGTCAGACCTCCTCCATCTCTGTCAAACTCTGATGGAGCTCAAAACCAAGAGACAACAGCATGAAATAAAACAAGCTAATAGGTACCTTGCACTTTCTAAAAATCGCTCCACATTTTAAACCATATGTGCATTTCAAATATTGAAGTTACACATTTTAACACTTCAATTTTGGGGGGAGAAATTAACGTGACCAGGTTGAGTTTACGTAGAAGATTTGGCCAAGACTGGTCAATAGTTTGATTCTCAAGCCTATCAGATTGGGTATTCTTAGAAGGTTAAGTTAACATGATTAATTACCAAACCCGTCAGCTTTTAAAATTAACATTTTCCTGTGATCAAAGATATGCTTACCTGTCTTTCCATGTCCAACATCAATAGCACAGCCAGAAATCCGACCCACGGAATACAAGGATAAGACAGCTTGCTCAACAGCATAGAATCCAGTGACATTGAATGTCTCAAACATGATTTGCACCACCTTTTCTCTTACCACCTGCAATGCAGATTTCTAAGCATCAGTGACAGCTCAGCCCATTGCATCATTTATAAATTTACCTTACAGAATAAGCATAGAGAAACTAAACACTTTCTCATTCATATGCATAGGTGCCAAGGGTTCTCTGAAATGGGAAATATGAAACGGGTTTCATACACTTCATATGAGTTTCATGCAATTCAAAACCAATTTCATTCGACACAGGAAAAAAAACCATGTAACTTTATACACGTAATATGGGCAAACATAAATCAATCATGATTCATGATTCTACATGATACAAATGAACATTCAAGTTTCGACATTGCATCACTATGTACATGCCATGACTGGCATTAACTTTAAATACAAAAGAAGCATAGATGGACAGCTTCTTGAACAAAATCCTTGCAATCAATACCAATGTTTATTGATAATCCATGTTAGCATGTAAAATGAATCCATGATAATTGTTAAATACAAGAGTTCAAAAGCATTTTTTTACAATAGGGCTGTTTTTTGAAAGTCTAAAAAAGGCGTTTCTTAGGTTTATGGAATGCTCAAGTATGAAACAAGTTCCCTAACCTTATCATTTATGAAACTGGTTTCTTGGCAAATACGTGATTCATGCATTTGGCTGCTAATCTGTGAAACATGGGAAGCCAGTTTAAAGCTCAAGCTTCCAGCCAGCTGGTGCCCAGTTTCACTATCTTTTCAGGCTCAATAATTGGTAGAAGGCAAAAGGTGGAAATGTATTTCATAATTGAGTGATTTGTATGGCTGAATGAGAATGATATGCCCCTAAATCATTACCAATTTGTAACATCTAGTTCCCTTTTTTTAAAAGTATGGAGGTTTTCCAAGTTCAATGTCAATTGAGAGAAGATACGAAAACTAGTTCTTCATGGACTTTCCCCAAAATTCAGCTTTAAAGACATCTAGGGGGGTGGCCAATATTAAAAAACTTGATGTGAAGTCTACCTTCCTTAATGGTGATTTGAAGGAAGAGATCTATGTTGAGCAGCCTCTTGGATTTTCCACCCAATGGATAGGTGTATGGGTTGAAGAAGGTTCTTTACAACCTCAAACAAGCTCCACGTGCTTGGAAGAAGACAAACTCGTTCCTCGAAGGGAAGTTAGGGTATTAGCATTCCTCTTCCAATCCCCAGTTGTATGTCCACACCTCAGCTAGAGAGCACACGTTGTTCGTGCCTTATGTGGATGATCTCATCTTGACAAGTGACCATGCCCAGAAGGTCAAGCACACGAAGGAGGCACTACACGAGGTGTTTCAGATGATATGGGCCTTCCCCATTTCTTTTTAGGTCATGAGATTTGGCAAATTCCAAGGGGGATTTTTATCTCCCAACAACGGTATGTGCAAGAGCCTTTGACTACGTTTGAGATGGAGCGCGAGAAGTCTATTTCTACTCCTATGGATCCGATCTAGAAGGCTACAACCCATTCAAATTCACCGATGGCAGTTGTTGCCCACTATAGGCAGTTGATTGGGTGGTTGATATGGCTTCTAAACACTCGGATTGATTGATGCTTTCCTATAGATTTGCTTGCAGGGTTCATGAATGAACCCAAGGTGGTTCATTGGTAAGCTACTATGAGGATTTTGTGGTTCCTAAGGGGACCCCTTGATCTTGGTATTCATTATCCAATAGGTACTAGAGATTCAGCTTTGGTTCTTGCACATGGATTTAGATTGGGCTGGAGATGTTGACCAATGGAGGTCAATGACAAAATATTGCTTCGGTGCAAGTGTTATCTTCTGGAGTAGCAAAAAGCAACCCACAATTGCCCTTTCTTCTACCAAGGTGAAGTATAGAACAACATCTTCTACCGCACGTGAGACTATGTGGCTTCAAAGGTTACTAGGAGAGCTCGGCTGCCCACAAACACGTCCTATGACACTTCATTGCAACAATGAGAGTTGCATTGCTTTGGCACGAAACCCTATGTTTCAAGCTAAGTCAAAGCACATTGAGATACAGTACCATTTCATTCGAGAGAAGATTTTGGATGAGACTATTGATGTGATCTACTGTAAAAAAGAGGATAATATGGCAAACTTGTTTTAACAAAGGCGCTTCCTCAAGTTGTTCTATGTTAGCACTCCAAGTCCCTAAGCCTTATGCCGCATTTAGGATCTAAGAGGGGGTATTAAAGATTAGTCATCCCTTGAACTGGCATTCTCATGCTACAATCGGTACAATTAGTTCTCTCAAACACACTTATGTATTTCCTATCAGTTTTGGGCATTTTTAGTAGTCACTAGGTGCAATCATAGTTTATTGAGCAAGTCCATAGGCAAGTGGCAATGCCACATGGCAGTACAAATGCAGATCACTGATTACTTTATTATTTTATAATCATATGGCAGCTTTTTGCTGTAAGTAGGTCAATTTTCTAGCCACCTTGATTATTTTATTGGCCTATTTCTTACTAATTATAGCCACTAGGCTGCCTACCCTCATCCTTTGTCATTCCAAATGGCGGAGAGAGAGATCGGGTTGAGGAGATACTTCGATAGCCTATTTGTATATCTACATTCTTCATCATTCATTGACTGCAAATTTATGCATTCCTCTGTCTGTTCTCTCCCCCTCTTCTCTCATATTCATTGTGTTTTAGTCTTGTCCATATGCTTCTACATTCATTGCACTTTGACACTTCCTGCAACAAAAGAGACACAAGCTGGTCGAAACTGTAGGTAACTTGGTTGCCCATAGTTGCCAACCCCAAAGTGGTATCAAAATCTTGATACGACTCTAGTAGACCATTAAGAATGATGGAAACTTCATCAATATTTAATAATTAATCTTTGATGTTGATGAGATAGACATCCATGTTACCTCCTTCCATGCGAACTCGAGTTGCTTATGTAGTAAGCAACATGCACTTCATTGCGCACTTGATACAATGATGCAAGCTTATCCATGCATCCCTGGTTATCTTGTACAAAGGGATGTGTGGAATGTGACTCTCTTCACAGATAAAGCAATTAGGGCATATGCTTGGGCATCACAACCATCCCATCAAATCTGCTCTTGAGAGTGAGGCGATATGGAAGAGGAAGAGGATTTGGCATCATGAGAGCCACCTCATGATGTGGAGGGAAGAGGTGATGTCCATGTTGGAGAAGCCAGCCTTTGTTCGGTGTTGTTGACAATATGCCATGGTTTTTTTTTTAAATGGTAAATGGGTGGATAAGGGAAAAATATTCAAGTCTTAAGAAAAAATTTTAAAAAGAGAAATCTTACAAAGTGTTAACTAACCAAAAATATATAATTTTCTCGAGAACAAGCATCCTCTTAACCATTAGTATCGCATGTCATTACAAGCAATGCTAATAAACATGCAAAAGTATGGTAGTGCGAGCAAGTGATATATTGCTAATAGCATGAAGGGTAATCTATTAAGTATGGTCAGCCCAAATGCTAGCTGACCTGGCATTTATGATGCCATTACTTTGTCCTATATATTCTAGGCCCCCTCTTCGGTCTTAGTCATTTATCACTTGTGAATCTAGTGCATGCCCTGTGGAGAGAGGGAACCCGTGCCAGTGCCCACGTAGACAATGACTCAATATTGTATGTGATTATCTCGTGTTTTGTATATGTATTCCATTTGCCGAGCACATCTCTGAGTTCTCTGCTTTTAAAGTGTTCTCATGTTTTCTCTTTCCTTTCTCTTCTGTCTTGTATTCAGCAATTTATTTCAGCGTCTATTTATGCTTCCATTGCTACATCCACTTCTGACAATCCCATGCTCGGGGGTGAGACCGTTTGGCTCTATAGCTAGGAGGTAAGTTTGATGTCTAGTCCCTTTCATTGTGAATATGGCTTGTATATTGTCTCATGTGCAGATTGGATCCTAGAGGGACATTTTATAGCCTATGGTGGGGCCACAAGTAGAGATGCCAAATAGTCCTTCAAGATTCCAACAAACCCTCTTATAACTAGACTAGGGAGACATAAGAAGATGAAATGACACTTACGCTCAAGAACTTCATGCCTTGTTAAAACGAAAGAAACCAACATTGCACTACTCTCCCTTTAGTAGTTGATAAGAAAAGGACCGACGTCAAGAGTAAGATCTCCAATTAACTAATGTCAAAGTAGACCTAACAGCTCAAGTCCAACTATAAAAAGTAATTCAAAGACCTCTACCCAAAAGATGAGGAGAAAGATGTCCCCTTGGATAGTAAGGGACATGCACAAGCACCTCCTAAAGTTAGAAAGCCCAACTATGTTGCTCGAACTAGAGCAACATCAAGGGTATAGTTCTCTTATTTCCTTGCATAGCTGTCCTCGATTTCCTTTTTGCGTGATATACAAATAAGTTCTTTGAGAAAAAAAACAAAAAAATGTAGATCATTGAGCACCCTCGTCCCTAGCATCACCATAGAAACTAAGTTGGATCAAGTTTATAGAAAAGATGATATATTATCACCTTGCCCTACTTTATGTAATTGCATGAAGGAACAAACCTTAACAATTGCCAGATTCCATGTAGTCATAGCCTTGTAGAGAGAATATTGCAATCTAAATTGGCAACTATTGGTTAAAAAGGTGCACATAAGGACAATTGTAAGTTGTGCCCTACCCTTTTGATTTTTCTCTCTTATTGTGAGACTCATAAAAGAATGACATGACACATACTTTCTACTCTAAAACGCAAGAACAAAATAGTTGAAGTAAAGTTCCCTTATGCCATATAATGATGCATCTTTTCTCACATAAATGTGGCCACATATAGTTATCACGATTTCACCTCCCTTGATATTCAGGCACATTGAATGCATAAGTAAGTGAAAATCATTTCTCGTACAACCAACATCTATGCACAAGGTAAGTGAAAATCGTTCCTTGTAACCCAACATATATGCCTTCACATGTGAGAGGGAACAACTCTCCAACACACAAAGATATAGCACAAGTTAAGTGCTAATAAATTCTTGTAGAACCAGCATATATGCCTTCACATACGACAAAATCATTTCTTCTACACCCAACATCTAAGCCTTCAATACATAAGTTTCTTGCACACTCAACATCTATGCCTTCACATGCAAGAGGGAACAATTCTGTAGTACACAAAACATACCATATTTGAGCACAAGATTCCAGAAGGAATGTAAAAAAAGCACTTCAAAGAGCATTTTATCCATAATTCTGTTGATCTTAGAAAATCTATTCAAATATCATTTTATCCATAATTCTGTTGATTTTAACAAGGCAGTCCAAAGACCATTTTGCATATAATCAGCTGGACTTTGAAAAAGCAATGCCCATTTTATCCATAATTCTGTTAATTTTTCAGAAAGCAATTTTTATGCAGAATTCTGTTGATTGTAGAAAAGCAATTCAAAGGCCGTTTTATCCATAGTTCTCGTTGATTATAAGAGTGCGGCAAAAACCTTGGGTGTGAGTAAGGGCTCGGCAATGAGGAGTTGGCCTTCATTCCCAGCTTCCCAACCCAGGCCTGTGTAGAAAATGTACCGCCATAGTTCCTCCATCAGGTCCCAATCCTTGATAGAGCCTCTAACCACAGGGGACACAGCACTGTCCAAGTCCAAATTGCTCTCATCTTCCTCCATCTCTGCGCCCGAGCCCTCCTCCTCCTCCTCCTTGGCCTTCACAAGAGCTGTGGAGACGACCTAGACAACAGGAAACCGAAAAATTATGCTAGCAAAAGCTCTGTTTTTGCGACCATGGGGACACCTTGGATTACTGACTGGTAATGGATTCTGTGTACCAGGGAAGGATCCTGGTCGGGGTATGCGAAGCCTGCCTTCACAAGCTTTGAGCCAACGTCGAGCACCACTGCCTCCATCGTCCCTGACCGATGCAAAGTTCCCTTCCCCCTCGCTATACAAAAAGTCTGTCTTTTGGGTCCGAAACACTGTTCATTCTTGATGGCCGTATGCAGATACAAATACGTTAACTCGAAATTTTGGAGGGATTTTTATTATATGTATTTGCCATGTTTATAAATAAGAATTTTGTAAAGTTTAAGGTTTTTCAATCAATTTTCAAGGTATTTTTGAAACTCTTACAATTGATTTGATATTAAAATTAAATTTTTCATTGTGTTTGATTGGAGATTTTGTGAAATACCCTTTGGAAAATGCTACTTCTTTATTTTGTTCGTTTTTGTTAGCATCAATGTGATGACAAGGTAGTGCAGGTCCCAAAAACATTACCCATTGTTAACTTCAGTTAAGTGGTCCACTTAGTCTTGGAATGAGTAGATATCTTGTTTTTTGAGAAAGAAAATTAAAGAAAAGGTGTGACTCTCTCTCTCTCTCTCTCTCTCTCTCTCTCTCTCTCTCTCTCTAGGCTCTCTCTCTCTCTCTCTCTCTCTCTCTCTCTCTCTCTCTCTCTCTCTCTCTCTCTCATGTAGGAAAAATAAAGAATACTCTTGCATGCAATAGTGTGCCCTTGTGTTATTTTTATGCAATGTTTGTGCAGTTGCAATGTGAGTCGATCACCTTAATAAGCATCATTAGTATAAGTTCTCATGCATAGGGCCTGCTTCCCTCTCTAATGCTACTTCAACAACCATAGCAACAACATCACCCACAATCACGCAAGAAAGCTGCCACCTCATGTTTGCATTCGGTGTGGGCTTCAATCCCCCACCTTGCACAAGAAATTGGAACAATATGTAGCAAGGGCAACCTAACAATATACTTTTCACCTTTCCATGTGCAAGCTTCATTCCCACACTTTCCACAAGAAATCAAAACATTGTGCAGTACTAGACATCTTGAAAAGGCTCTTTTTGCATTTCAAGTTCTCATGGAGTAGCTTGGTATAGGCCTGTCCCCACCCCCCCCCTTCCCTTTCTTCTTTCCATTTAATGCTTATTTGTCTCTCCTCCAAGCATGCTATCAGGCCAAGTCTCGCAACAAGACCCAGCACATTCACACCCTTCTCTACTGATACTTCTTGATACCACCAAGCTACCTTGATGACCAATTGCTTAGCACCTTAGCTTCATATATTGCATACCTTGCCACATCTATCTACACATTCTTGGACTACCCTCATCTTTGGTTGCAACACTGAGTGCAAAGCTTGATCAACGGATCTCTATCACTCATGTCACTACATGTAGGAGGATGGCATGGAGCCAATTCAAACACTTTTGTTAGCCGTTTGAAATGTTGCAAGCTTGGACTTCCTCTTCAACATACTGAGATGCTACTTGCAAATGTTGTCAGAAGAGGTGTCACTTTAAACATTTTTGTCCTTAACAATGTCTTGAGCATGTACACAAAATTTGACAACATGCTAGAAGTAGAAAATGTGTTCGATTAACTTTTACAACCAAATATTGTGTCATGGGGTACAATGTCGTCTGTGTATGTGGGATGAGGTGAAGGACCAAAAGTTTTGCAGCATTACAAGCAAATGCACAAGGAATGTGTTAACCTTGATCAATGCATTTTTGTGGCTGCCATCTAGGCACTTAATTTTATGAAGGTGAAGATTGAAGAGATCTTTGGGACAAATATAAGCTTATTAAATGATTGATGTCTTTGGAAATTGGTTAGGCATTGCACGCATTGATGCTCAATGAAACAACTTCAACTCAAACGTTTTTGTTGGGAGCACCCTCATCGATTATGTGGAAAGTTTGTATCCATGGAGAAATCAACAAGTGTATTTCATGCATTGTCTCACCATGATTGTATTGTGTGGAGCTCAATGCCATTGGCATATGTGAAGCAAGGCCATGGAGACATGGCTTTACAATTTTACAGATAGTTTGTGCGTGAAGGAGTCTATCCAGTTCAGTAAACAATTATGATTGCCCTACAAGTATGCATCACCCTTGTACATAAGGATGAAGTCATAGTTGCAGGATAAAGGCATGGTCTTGAAATGTGCATAGAAGTTGTGCAAGCATTATATGCTGGTGCTCGAAGGGAAGGTCTCATTGTTATTGAATTTTGTGATGAGGGCACCCTCATTGAACCTTCAGTGCCCTTGGGCTATCACTTTGTGGCAACTTTAATCCAAGTTGGCGTCGTTGATCATGCATATTGTGTCTTCCTTTAATTGCCAATTAGATCACTATATGCTTGGACAATTGTTATTTCAGCCTATAAAAACAGGGAAGAGGACATGAAGTCTTAAACATGAAATAGTGTATGCAAGAGGATGGCATGGAGCAAGATCAATACACATTTGTGACTCTTACTTCAACATGTGCCCTAACACTTAATCTTCAAGAAGGTTAAAAAATACATGTAGATGCCAGGTGAAGGGCTTCATTTCAAATGTGTATGCTTATACAATAATGTGGTGACAATGTGGTGCACGTCCCAAAAAATTACCCAATGTTAATTTTAGTTGGTCCACTTAGCCTTGAAATGTATGGATATCTTGCTTTTTAAGAAATAATAGTTTATTTTAGAAAATTAAAGAAAAAGGGTGTTCCTCTCTCTCTCTCTCTCTCTCTCTCTCTCTCTCTCTCTCTCTCTCTCTCTCTTTATATATATATATATATATATATATATATATATATAAGTCAATGCTCTTGCACACAATAGTGTGCTCTTTTTATGATATTGAAAATGGCCTCCCTTTGGTAAATGTTAGCTTCACTTCACATTTTTGTAAGCAAAGGGAAGCAACCACATGTTCCTTTTGCTGGGGGGGGGGGGGGGGGGGGGGGGGGGGGGCGCAGGCACACACCATGCTTCGTGCACAACAAATGGCACCAACATGTAATCTAGTATAAAACCCTTCCAATCTCAATAGGCAATAAGTTATGCATTTACAATAGCAATTTGATTTTTCAACGTTAAAATATTATGCATACCAAAGGGTTAATGAAGTAAATGAATTGTACATGAGACAACATAATTGAATTGGAACATTTACAATAAAATGTCAAAACTAAGAGACCGCAATGGATATTTGATACCAATTAAAATACTTTTATATTGTTTCACACTATGATAAGAAATAAGTCCATCTTCTTCAAGTATTGGCATTTAGTTTCATTTGAATTGTGCAATATCATGGGGAATCCACTTAATGTGGTCATGTTTATATTAAAGCCTATTGCTGTGCATGTTGATCTGTAGCATGCTAAGGATAATTGTAATGTGGTACGTGTTATGTGTGTATTGATGTATGCTTTTGTGCTTGTGGAAAAAGAAAGTTATGTGCATGTTATGATCCCTAGGTTTGGGACATTGAGGGTGATATTTAACATGAACCTATATACACATTGCATAAAGTTTATACATGTTTATGAGCATCTAGCTTACAAATGCATGATATATACTATTATTTGGCAAATAGTCATGTTGAACATTGAATAACATTCTATCCAGCTTTTGCATCATGGAGTATTTCACTAACATTGCAAAACCTCGAGATGATCAAGAAGGTGATGATGTTTACAAATAGGAAAATGTGCATTTCATTGTATCATAAAGCTTTATAGCCATTATCCTAGCTACACATACATTGCAATCTTTGTACATTTTGAAGCGAGATCTTGTAAAAAAAACTTTCTAGTAATGCATGAAATTATGGAAATAGGAATATCCAATGAGCCTATCATATTGTATAATTAGCTTCAAATTGATGTCACTATACCAAGTTGGCTTCCCCTTGACAATGCCTATGGTAGTGCCCAATTAAAATCACTATTCCAAATTGTGTTTCTTCATACCAAGAGGTTGTCTTGATCATGTTGTGCAATCAACATTGCTATAGACAATTGGCCAATTGACATAACTACACCAAGTTTACTATCTTCACTCAAACTAATCATTAGAATAGGTTTGCATAGAAGAATTGTTCCACTCAATCCCCATGCTACTTATTGGGTAGATTTGCAAGTCATAACATCACGATAGGGAGAGCTTATGGCATCATGCAATCAAGATGCCTTCAGCAAGTTTTAACACACATGAGAATGTGTGTGTGCATGCACAGTCATACAATTTTATGTCCATATTATGAAGACTAATAAGATCCCATAACTTCACACATTCAGAAGCCTGTACACAAGACACGATAAGACCGGCTGTAGGAGATCTCGAGACACTACCGAGTTCGAATTTAGTGGTCATCAATCACATAAGTAATGAGGTTAAATTGAAGATGAGAAGAGAAGTCAAGTAAGTCACTAACTAAGAGTTGTTTGCATGTGACTTCATGTAGGAAAGAAGTGGGACTTAGGGGACTTAGATGCAAAAGGGTAAAGTGGAGAAAAGTAAGAGAAAGGATGGCTAATTTGAATATGACATTTTTTGGGAAAAACAGGGCAGATGAGGGCTAGAAAAAATTTTAAGAAGAAGGGGGCTAGAAACTCATGCATGTTGGAGGATTTGGTGAAGAGGAACATGGTTGAATGCTTCTAGACCATGAAGGTATGTTTTGGGGCAACAAAGGAGTGAGTTTGCGGCTCATATGAGGTGTGTAAAACATGGTAAAATAGGGAATTTAGATTGCATATTGTCATCCTAAAATTTCAGTATGTATCTTTGATCTCTAGCTTCAAACTTTGTTACATATATTTGTAGTAAAACAACGATGATTTCATGTAATTAGTCCTAGACAGGATTTTCCTCATTATCTATCAGTTCAACCAATTGAAATTACTTTCGCCTGGACAAGAGAACACTTTGTACTTTGTCAAAGACATAGTTTTAAGAGATTCTGGTGTAGCTTAAGAGCATTTTAGTGTTGTTGTAATACATTGCAAAAACATAATGCCCATATAGGGTTTTCTTCATCTTTGTCTATTTCTATCAATTGATATTGTTTCCAAGTGATGGGATTGATCTTTCCCGATCAAAATTCATGTAGTTGTATAAGGATTTGACACTTTTGCATATCACACAGGCCTATCTACAACTAGGTTCCAATCTTTTTTTATTCAAGGTTAGGGTTAATGTTGGGCTATTGATTTTGAGTATATCAATCGTCTCAATAAGGGTTGGATTGATTGTGTACCATTATAGTGACTTGGCTTTGAATTCATTTGGACTGCAACTTGTTTTTCCTTTCTCTCGTCTTCTTCTCTTCAACCTCTACTCTCTGCACCCTTTTTTTTGAACCCCCATGGTTCTCGTTCCTTTATCCCGAGAGAGAGAGAGAGAGAGAGAGAGAGAGAGAGAGAGAGAGAGAGAGAGAGAGAGAGAGAGAGAGAGAGAGAGAGAGAGAGAGAGAGAGAGAGAGAGAGAGAGAGAGAGAGAGAGAGAGAGAGAGAGAGAGAGAGAGAGAGAGAGAGAGTGTGTGTGTGTGTGTGTGTGTGTTGTACCACTTTATTCCCATACTATACCAGTGATATATATGCAAGCCACCATGACAATACAACTAGGAAGTCATGCGTCTTTGGAAGTATACAAAGAGTTCAATTTGCTTCATATCTCTTTGGCAATGAGCTATTTTAGAAATTATATGCTTAGATATTTGCAAGCTCTACATTACTCTTAATGGTAATCACCCATGCTTTTTGTATCTTAGGCAATGAGCTCTTTGAGAAATTATATGTTGGAGATTTGCAAGTTCTACTTGCTCTTAATGGTAATCACCCATGCTTTTTGTATCTAAAACCTATATACACTACAAGGGAATGGGCAAATAGTGATGGCGGTTTGCGATGTAAATGATGTTAGGAGTCATATTTCACGATGGATTCTGTAAAACTATTTATTTGCCAGGGCTTGTACACAAGGAGGATTCCTTGTGCGAGAAGTTGACGAGGATGCTTGTCCTTTTCAAGCGTTAAGTTAATTTAATGTGCATGTGGGTGATTCCGTAAAATACATATTAAATCAATCGACGTTTACGCGTTTAGAGTGCACACTCGAATTAAATTAAGGTCAGGATAGAGTTCCAACCTATTTTATTATTTTGTAGCTGAAGACTGCCAGGTATTCACTTTTGTTGGGTTTTATTTAATTATTTTCTAACAATTGTGAATGCTTCAGTTGATGTGTAGAATAGGCAGCAGTGGCATTGGGTAGCACTGAGCGATGGCGTGAATCCAAATGCCTAAAAGATTTTCTATTTTTGATGGGTGTAAGCCTTATCACTAAAGGTGTGGCACTAATATTTATTTAAGTGCACTTATTTATTAAAGCACTTGACAAAACATTTATTATTTTATATGTGCATAGGCATTGGATTTAATATTTTATTATTTGATATTTGTATTTGGGTGGCACAGTCGATGCCCAAACGCTTTACTTTATATTTGGGCAAACGCAAACACAAAAGCAAAAGCATGCTATTTGTAAAGTGGGCTATTTTTTAGCTTGAAGATAAATAAATCTATGAATACATGCCCTGTGGAGCACTCACGGAAGGCATGGGGATTTACTTGAAAGAAGATTGTTTTCAATTGTCGTACTCGAGAAAAGCAAGATTGTAATAGCAAAAGCATACTAATAAACAAAGCAAGTTCGTGGTGGTCTTATTCACACGTGACGGAAGTGAATATGTTCAAGCCAATGACTTTAGAGGATGCGATTTCTTTAGCGCATGATATGGAGGATAAAATTCATGGACGAGAAAAGCGACCACAAAAATTTTCGGTTAATGGTAACTTTGGTACAAAGCAATTCAATTCTAATTTCCAAAATTTCAATCAAAATCGTTTTGTTCCTTCTTCTTTCTATAAACTCTGGACTCGACCTCTTGCTTTACCATCAACTGCTAATTCAAACCTTAAGCCTTCCCTCCAACCAAATCTCAATATACCCAAACTTCCAGCCCTTACCAACAATGTCTCCAAATAAAAGCTTATGCTTTGTTACAAGTGTCATTAGCCTGGACACTTAGCAGCGAACTGTCAATCCAAGAAGCAAGCTGTTCAAATCAATTACTTGGGAGCAACTAATGACGAGGACCATGAAGATATGCCAGACTTTATTGAAGATAATAATGATATTAGCGATGCTTTAGACACTTTACCAAGTATGCCAAATCCTCGTTCATTATTAACAATGAAATGTTTTATGCATGGTCAAGCAAATATTGTTTTGCATGATGATGGAAGCACGCATGATTTTATTTCTGCAAAGTTGGTAAAAGAATTGAATTTATCTACTGTTTCAACTCATTATCGCATAAAGGTTGCATTCTTAGATACTAGATACAATGGTATACAAGAAGTGTATGATTGAGAGATTAAAATTGGCGATTATGTTGAGTGCATCAATTTCTTGATTGTGCCTTTGCAAGCTAGTGATATTATTTTAGAAATGCCTTAGTGTCACAAATATAATCTTGACATAGATTATTCCACACATTCCATGAAAATTCATTTTAACGAAAACCAAATTACATTACATGGATTGCACACCTTTGATAAATTTTAACTACTTAGTCACACACAAGCTAAATGCGCATTGAGAAAAGGTAGTAAATCATATTTACTATGGGCGAATGAAATTGAAGCTAAGGAAAATAAGATGCATCCTAGGCATGCATAATTTCTTTGACAATTAAAAAATTGTTTTGTTGTTGATTTACCACCTTGTTTACTACCTACACATCCTAAAAACCATAAAATAGATTTAATCCCAGGTTCTCAACCACCATGTAAAGCACCTTAGAGACACAATCAGATTGAACAAAAGAAATCCAAACACAAGTTGAAGAATTGTTGAACTGAGGACTCATTAGGCACAATACTTTTCCTTTTGGTGTACCTGTCCTATTAGTTAAGAAGAAAAATAATACCTATAGGATGTGCATTGACTATCGTGCCCTAAACAAAATCCCTGTTAAGAATAGATATCCGATCCTTAGGGTAGACAACCTCATGGATAAACTATAAGGGGCCACTGTTTTTAGCAATATAGATCTCAAGTCTGGATATCATCAAGTACACATAGATACACCTGAAAATTTTAAGATTGCATTTAGAACTCAGTTTGGTCATTATGAATTTCTTGTTATGCCTTTCGGTTTAACTAATGCACTAGCTACATTCAGTCATATGATGAATCGTATATTTTTGAAGTATCAGAATTGTGTGATTGTTTTCTTTGATGATATTTTGGTTTTCAGTAAGGATGAGAATGAGCATTGTGAATATTTATCTTTGGCTTTCAAGTTTGAAAGAGAATCAATTGTATGCTAACCCTGACAAGAGTGAATTTTTTCAAACCCAGATTGAACACTTAGGTCACATTGTTTCTTCTTATGGTATTCGCGTTGATCCTAAAAAGATAGAGGCAATTTTGAATTGGCCAATCCCTAAAAATGTGCATGAGTTACGTTTTTTCTTAGGCCTTGCCAGCTTTTATAGAAAATTTGTGAGAAATTTTTCATTGATTGCATTGCCTTTGATGAAATTGTTAAAGAAAGGTGTTGTGTATCAATGGTTTGACAACCAGCAAAAGTATTTTGATTTGTTGAAACATGCTTTAACACATGCACCTGTCTTGCAATTACCTGATTTTAGTTGACCATTCTTCCTAGTAGTCATTGATGCTAGTGGATCAGGAATAGGAGCTGTCCTTATGCAAGATTCACATCCATAGCCTATTCTAGTTGCAAGCTTAAACCTTCTGAGTTGAAGTATTCTACCTATGATAAAGAATTGTTAGCTGTAGTTTAAGCCTTACATCAATGGAAACACTATCTGATGGGATCCGAATGTATGATTAAAACTGACCAGCAAAGTATCAAACATCTCCTTAGTCAGCCCACAAATTTCTGATTGCCATATTAAATGGGCTACTTTCATTCAGAGTTTTCATCCACTTATCCAATATCAGCCAGGAAGAGAGAATGTTATTGCCAATGCATTGAGTAGGAGATCAAGTATCCATAATGTTTATGTTATATCCTTTGATTTCCTTACTCCTATGAAGGATATATATGACCATGATCCCAATTTTCAAGTTGATTGGAACAAATTAGTTGCTAATAATTGGATTCCAATTGATTTTTTATCTTATTCTGATGGATTTATGTTTTATGAGAAAAAATTGAGTGTCATTATTCAATTTAGTTCATTTGTATTGCACGAAATTCATTGTTCTCCATATCAAGGTCATAGAGGTATTATTTCCACTTTAAGAACATTGGTTGAAGATTTTTACTGGCTGCAAATGGAATCTGATGTTTCTAACTTTGTTTCTGAGTGTTTAATTTGCCAAAGAGTCAAGTGACACCATGGTAAGCAATATGGTTTGTTAATGCCTTTACCAATTCCTGATCATCCATGAAAATTTCAATGGATTTTATAACTGGTTTGCCTAATACACAAGCTAATCATGATATGATTTGGACTATAGTAGATCAATTTAGTAAACAAGCATATTTTCTACTATGCAGGAAAACATTAACTGCATCTCAAGCTGCACAATTGTTTTTGAAGACTGTTTTCACTAATCATGGTTTGCCAAAAGTTATTATTTCTAATTGTGATTCTAGATTTTGTAATAATGTTTTGACTACTTTGTTTGCTAATTTGGGTACTAAGATTGATTTCTCATCTATATTCCATCCTGAAACCAATGGCCAAACAGAAGCTACTAATAGTACAATTCTAGATCTTTTGAGTGCATATACAAATTTAAAACTACAAACATGGGACACACACTTGCATCTACTTCAATTTGCATACAATAATATACCACACATAACTACTCATAAAGCACATTTTGAAATCATTTATGGACATAGATTGCCTACACCTGTCACATCATTGTCGAATAAAGTTAAAGCTGCTAACGATATTGCCAATACGCATACTACTATTTTTGCTCAAGTTAAAGATATGATTGCGAAAGCCCAGCAATTATACACTAAGCAAGCTAATAAAAAAAGAAAAGCCATGAGTTTCAATGTTGGTGATTATGTTTGGTTACGCATTGAAAAGAGAAGATTGAAAAGTGTTGAGAAACACCCTGTTGTTAAATTAGCACAGATTTTATGGACCTTTCAAAATAATTCACAAGATAAATGACAATGCATTTAAATTAGAACTATCCAAACATTGAAAGATCCATAATATTTTTCATATCAGTTTGTCATGACGCTTTAGAGACCAAATACATGTCCACCCTGTCTATGAAAACCCTCCTTTATTAAAAGAAGAAATTGAAATCCTTGAACATGAAACTATTCTAGACACTAACTTTATGACCACTAGAACTGGCCGTAGATATTCCATGTATTTGTTTAAGTTTAATAATCATCCTGTTGAAGAGGCTTGCTATCCCACCCCAGGGATATGATTCCAGGAGGCATATTTCACGATGGGTTCTATGAGGTTCGATTCCGTAAAACTATTTATTTGCTGAGGCTCGTACACAAGGGGGATTCCTTGTGCGAGAAGTTGACATGGACGCCTATCCTTTTTGGGCATTAGATTAATTTAATATACACGTGGGTGATTCCATTGCGACTGATCCCATAAAATACATATTAAATTAATAAACATTTTCACATTTAGAGTGCGCACTCGAATTAAATTAAGGTTAGGACAGAGTTTCAACATATTTAATTATTTTGTAGCTGAAGATTGCTATGTATTCACTTTTGTTGGGTTTTATTTGATTATTTTCTAACACGTTTATTTATTAAAGCACTTGACAAAAATTTTATTATTTTGTATGTGCATAAGCGCTCGATTAAATATTTCATTATTTGATATTTGTACGACTTTTGGATGCCCAAACACTTTACTTCATATTTGGGCAAACGCAAACGCAAAAGCAAAAGCATGTTATTTCTAAATTGGGTTATTTTTTAGCTTAAAGATAAATAAATCTATAAATACATGCCTTGTGAAGCACTCACAGAAGGCATGGGAGGAGATTGTATCCAATTTTTCTCTTTTATCTCATATCATGCAAATTTTCTTTTGCTTTGTACTTGAAACTATAAAGGTTTTGTAGAGTTCTTTGTTTTTGGGGGCCTTCCGACATTCACTACGCACGTGTCCAACATTTGATCTGTGCACCAGTAAAATAGCAATGTCGCTATTTGTGTTGCAAACAACGTTTGTGACACTATTCACGATGCAAATAACAACACTGGTTTGAGAAAAATAAGCGTCAAAAACCCAGGCGTGGCATTTGCAATAAACGTTTTCAAGAGAGAGTGAAAGAGAGAGCAAGAGAGATCGTTGCCTTGGGAGGGAGAGGGTGAAAGTGAGAAGGATCGAAGCTTGCTAGGAAGTGAGCTATGGCAAAGAGCAAGAGCAATAAGGGAGAGAGATATAAATGGAAACTCCAACAGTCACAATGTGTGTTTGGGCATTCCTTTATTCAAACTGTCACTAAAAGAATAAAGAATAAAGTGACGACGACAGGTGCCCGCCACCTTATAGTGTGCACTGGTAGGTACTGTCAGTGTAGTAATATACGGACGGCTAGGCAGAGGCACCTTTCCCCCAACAACCTCCCACTTAAAGATGAATCTGCCCTAGTGAGGAGTGAAAAGAAAAAGAAAAGACAGTACAATGTACACATGTACAACAGGATGAGGAAAAACGTCATCTCATCCAATGCCCATCAACCTCTTGAGGAAGGCAAAGCGCTTAGTAGTGAGGCTTTTCATGAGCAGATCTGCAGGATTTTTGTCAGTGGAGATCTTGACAAGGTCAATAGACTTGTCCTTACGACCCCACGTATGAAGTGATACCTCACCTCAATGTGTTTCGTCTTCGCATGGAAGACCAGATTCTTGGCTAGCTGAATAGCACTCATAGAATTTGAATGCATCGTAGGTATAGTATCAATCCCAAGGTCATGAACCAAACGGCTCAACCATATGGCCTCCTTGCAAGCCTCAGTGTCCATAACATACTCGGCCTTAGTGGTAGAGAGAGCCGTACACTTCTGAACCCTGGATATCCAAGAAACAACACCTCCAGCATAGGTAAAGACATAGCTAAAAGTGGACTTCCTACTATCTACATGTCCTGCATAATCAGAGTATGTGTAGCCCACAACTCCTGTATCCTAATTGCCATAGAAAATATACATATTTGTTGTGCCCTTCAAGTATCTCATGATACCCTTTACGACATCCCAACGCTTTTTGCAAGGTGTAGCCATATAGCATGCCACACCACCAACTGCAAAGGCAATATCTGGATGAGTGGCTATCATGGCATACATCAAAGTGCCCACGGTTGATGCATAAGGGATCTTGACCATCTCAGTCCTCTGCTCATCCGTCTATGGACAATCGGACTATGAAACTTTCACATAAGAAGGTAATGGACAGCCAATAGGCTTTATGTCCTACATGCGGAAACACTCAAGGACTTTATGAATGTACTCCCTCTGTGAGAGGTAGAGTAGTCCTCGATGCCTGTCACACTTAATGCACATACCAAGAATGTGAGAGGCCTATCCCAAATCCTTCATCTCAAAGCTCTTCTTTAGCTGAGATTTAAGAGCACCTAGCTTATCATGAACTTTTCTTGTTATTAGCATATCATCCACATAAAGTGCCAAAATAAGCAATGAGCCATCACAGGCTTTCTTCGTGTAAAGACACAGATCCATAGCACTTTTGTTGTAAAGGGTCATGGATTCTTGAGGCCAGCTTAAAAGGAAAGGGAAGAAACTCGTGTTCTTGAAAAAGTAACTCAAGTTTGAACCAAACTCATCATAGATGAGAGGCTCTCCTGCATCTATAACCAATACATAATGTATCGATGGCTCAAATCTATCAAGTGGACGTCTATCTCTAGTAGACTGAGGCTTTGCAGCCAGTCCAACACCCTGGCCATGTGAACCAACTGCTGCTGCAGGCTGTTCAACTGGTTGTGCAGGAGCACGTGGCTCCTCCTGGGATATAACCCTGCGTATCTCTACCACCTTCTCAGGCTGCCTATGCATCTTGTCTTCATGGAAGACTACATCACGGCTACGGATGACTTTCCGTACTTGCGGATCCTAGAGGCGGTAACCCATCTCACCAACATCCCCATAGCCAAGGAAAATGCATTTGACACTCTTAGGATCCAACTTAGTACGCTTGTCTTTGGGCACATGGCAGAATGCCTCACATCCAAAGACACGTAGATGTGCATAAGATGGAGGTTTTCCATTCCAGACCTCCTCTGCAATCTGGAAATCCAAACCACTAGAAGGTGATCTATTTATGGCATGCATAGCTGTACCGACTGCCTCAGCCCAAAAGATTTGTGGTAAGACTGCATGGCTAAGCATACTGTGTGCATGCTCTTGGATGGTTTTATTCATTTGCTCAACCAAACCATTTTGGGGTGGGGTATAGGGGGCGGTCAATTGACGCTTAATACCTCTCTTGTCACATAGTTGCTCAAAAGCACGTGATACATATTCTCCCCCATTATCAGTCCTAAGCCGTTTCAGCCTATGCCCAATCTGTTTTTCAACAAATGCAAGCCATCTCTCAAATACAACTAAGACATCGGATTTAAGCTTAATGGGGTAAGCCCAGACTTTATGCAAAAAATCGTCAATGAATGTCACAAAATACTTTGCATCACCCATAGACTGCATGGGCCCATAGACATCCGAATGTACCAATGCCAAGGGCTTACTCATGCGTGTCCTACCAGACTTCTTATGTGTATTCCTAGTCTGTCTGCCATAAAGAAAATGCTCACATGAATCAAAACATGCGTAGTCAAGGGGCGGTAAGTACTGCAAACCAGAAAGCATTTGCATTCCCTTCAAGGACATATGGCCCAAACGGGCATGCCAAATAGATACATGTGGGATGGAACTCACTGACAAAACATGGTCAACAGATGACCCATCAACTACAAGAGGATAGAGACTACCAGCTTTGGCACCTCTAGCAAGCACAAGTCTGCCATGGGTGATCTTCCAGGTAGAATCCCCAAACAAAACATGAAACCCAGCATCATCAAGCTGCTTTACAGACATAAGACTGCGTGTAAGCGTAGGTATACAACATACATCTTGTAACAGAAAAGTACTGCCAGTAGAGAACTGCAATCGTATATCCCCAATGCCAACAATAGCAAGTGACCCATCATCACCCAAGCGAACTGAACCAGAGACAGTGCGGTAGGAGTGGAACCACTCACGGCATGGTGTAACATGAAATGAAGCACCAGAATCCGAAATCCAGCACTGCGCATACATAGAGTGAACATCGGTCAATGATGTAGCATCACAAGAACTAACTGCAATTATGCCCTCCCCATAGGAGTCATCAATCTGTATGACATTTATCTCCTCAATTTTCACACTGGATTTCGTAGGCATAATGCTGCAATCAGAGGACTTTTCATGTACTTTGTCTTTTCCCTTCTCTTTGTGCTTCTCATTGTGCAACTCATGACACTGTGGGTGTATATGACCCTTCTTGCCGCAATGATGACATGCCACATTAGCGTTTCTCCTACGAGACTTGCTCCGGGACTTACCACATGACTTAGACCTAGACCTCTACGAGTCTCTGCCACACCACGGTCATTTTTGCCATTACCATCTCTGCCTCTAACAGTCAAAGCATGCGACACACAAGAGGCATCCGAGTTCTTATGGTTGATCTCTTCCTGTAGAAGAGCACTCTCTATATTAGGCAAGTTCAAAATAGTAGCAGGAGCACATAAGGCTGTGCGGAATATATCCCATGACTCACTTAGAGTCCCAAGCAAAAAAATGGAGTAACTTCATCATTAAAGGTAATACCCTGAGAAGTTAAGTTCTTGAGAATAGCATGGAATTGGCTCAAATGAGCAAACATTGTCATATTCTCCTTCATGTGCAGGTCCATAAGCTACTTTAGCTAATACATCTGACTTGCTGGACTTTTCTTGTCATAGAGGTTCTTAATTTTATCCCAAAGTTTCCAAGCACTTTGTGCTTTCTCAACCACATTTTAATGCACCTGTTCAGTGAGAGACAAGATGAGGGTGGACTTGCATAACTCATCAAGCTCATCCCATTCGTCATCAGTCATAGTTTTAGGCTGCTCGCCATGTATCCTTAGTGGCTTTAACTGCGATTTCTGCACCAATACTTGCCAAACTTGGCTCTTCCAATATGTATAATTCGTATCATCAAGCTTAATGATGTTAAAGATAGCACTGTCAATGGAAGAAGAACCCATAATGCAGTCCAAAACAATGCAGACAGTTAAAAAACTGCTTGCTGTTTTCTACTATAAACAGCCAAAATATCACCAAAACCAAGGTAAAATGACCACGAACTAATAGCTAATGATGTTGCCCACCAAGTACCATCAAAAGTACATAAAATCATAATGATTCAACATGAAAATTCCACATCATTCCATACATAACTGCTTGTTGTAATAAATTACAACCAGGTACAATGAGTGCAAACTGTAGGCAAAATCAATGCACCAAGTCAACCACTGATTGTCAAAGCATAACCGGCATCAAGCGGACATAAATCAGCATATGATAGTCATACGGATATCGAGTAAACACCCGAGCATGTGAAAAAAATCCATTAGTAAGCAAGCACACCCCCTGTGTAATAGGGCAAAGTGTACACAACACTAGTAAGACCTGTCACAAAGAGGTGTATGTGGACCACGACATATCAACCATGCAACATCCAAGTGAAGAATATCCCAGTTCAGAAGACTCAAAGCTCAATAGCATAAACCACCTGCTCAATGTCTGTCAAACATCCAACGATGCTCCCACTAGCACAAAAGCTGTATGGATCAAGCCAAGAAGCTCAAGAAGGGCATATGAGAGCACCAATGATGAAAGATCCAAGACTAGATATCAATAAGACATCATGAGCATATAGCCTCTGTAACCTCCAATTAGAGCATCCATAGACATTAACTGCATCCCAAATACAACTCTGGCAAGCCAAGAAATATCCCAAGTAAGTTTTCGGAAGCCAGATACAAGCCAAGACAAAGGCACTAGTAGCAATCGGCTCCAAACAATGTAACTAGCATGTAGTAGTGGCATAGGCCAAGCATGTCAAGACCGGTCAGACATAGGTAATATACATGCTATATGTATATCTAAGACAGAATATCAAATGCATTCCAAAGCCGAGCTCAAGCTCAAATGAAGATCCAAAACCAAAGACAAGCTCGATTCGTACCTCGAAGGTCAATACTTCATTGCATATCCCAAAGACATAGCCTGAAACCAATAGACATAACCAAACTGGAGGTAAAATAACTTGTCAACCAAGGTAGCATGAATCCCAATCAACAATGAAGTGTCCGCAACCAAATCAAAGCTCAATAGCTCTCAAATAGCATATCTGGGCATCAAATACCAAGCCTTGGGAGCATCACATAAGCTAAGAGCATGACATTTTTTTGTTGTAAATCAACTCAGATCTGTTGCAAAAAATGCTGTGATTAGAATTTGGCAGATCTGACATCGCCATCGCATTTGGATCATGTCAAAATCTCAAGTTAGACTCTTACCTTGCCTAAATCGGGTTACGGATCCCCAAGATATGAGAAAAAATGGGATTTTTGAGCCAGATTTTGAAACAAGCACAAAAAAAACGTGAGCTGATTGTGGGGCCTGCTGGTTATGCTGAGGATAAGGGGGCAAATGGGGGCATACAAGATGCCCAATGAGCCAAGGAACACTTGCAAAGAGCCTATGAGGGCCGGGGAGAGGCAGGAGATGAAATCTTACCTCGGGGGGAAGAAGCCATGGCTGGCATTGAAGCTCTAAGCTCTAGGTCTTCAATCCGAGCTGAAGTAATGCTAGGCGAAGCTGTATGATCAAGCTCTAATCCAAAGCTCAGATACTAGTTGAAAGGTGAAAATGATTGAAGCTTTCTTGAAAGTGAGCTATGGCGGAGAGCAAGAGCAAGAAGAGAGAGAGACAAAAATGGGAACTCCAATAGTCACAATGTGTGACTGGGCCTTCCTTTATTCAAACTGTCACTAAAAGAATAAAGAATAAAGTGACGGTGACGGGCGCCTATTACCTTGCAGTGTATAGTAGTGGGTACTGTCAGTATAGTAATACATGGGTGGCTAGGCAGAGGCACCTTTACCCCCAACAGAGGGAGAGGAAGAGGGAAAGAGAGAGAAGGAGAGCTTCTCACCATCGCCCCTGTACATGAAGAAGAAAGAGAAGTGCGCAAGGGAGAAAGAAGGGATATTGCACAAAGAGGAGGCAAAGAATCTATCCTCGGGCCTTGTGGTAGGTACATTGCCTCTTATTGCTTTATTATTATGTTTTCTTCTTTTCTTTTTGTTTGTTTTTCTTTGTAATGAGATGTATTGAGAGAGAGAGAGAGAGAGAGAGAGAGAGAGAGAGAGAGAGAGAGAGAGAGAGAGAGAGGAAGGAAGGAAGAGGAAGAGAAAATGAGAGAGAGAGAGAGAGAGAGAGAGAGAGAGAGAGAGAGAGAGAGAGAGAGAGAGAGAGAGAGAGAGAGAGAGAGAGGAAGGAAGGAAGAGGAAGAGAAAATGAGTGAGAGAGAGAGAGAGAGAGAGAGAGAGAGAGAGAGAGAGAGAGAGAGAGAGGAAGGAAGAGGAAGAGAAAATGAGAGAGAGAGAGAGAGAGAGAGAGAGAGAGAGAGGTAACAAAGAAAGAGAGAAAGAGAGAGAGAAAGGGAGGGAGGGAGGAGAATGAGTGAGAGAAACAATGAGGGGAGGGGGGAGAGAATCAAAGAGAGAGGCAACAAAGAAAAAGAAAGAAAGAAAGAAAGACAAGGGGAGAGAAAAAGAAACAGAGAGTGAAGGAAGAGGTGGATAAAAGGGTGAGGTAAGGAGAGAGAGAAAAAATAGAGCTAGAAAGAGAGAGGGAGAAAAAGGGACGAAAAGAAGGAGAAAAAGAGAGATAGAGAGAACAACAAATAGAGAATGAGAGAAAAACGAAAACAATGAGAGAATTAGAGCGAATGGAATGATAGAAAAATAAAGGGAGAGGAAGAAGAGCGACACAAAGAGGGGTGGGGAGAAAGGGTCTTTCAATGTTTTGTTTTATGAGTTTTTTATTTTCTATCTTTGATTTTGATTGCAACAAGATGCATCGAGTGTGAGTGGAGAGGAAAAGAGAGAAAGACATAGAAAAGAATGGAGAGTGGGGAGGGAAGATGGGGGAGAGAAAGAAATATTGAGAGAGAGAGAGGGGGGAGAGAGAGAAACAAAGAAGGATGAAGGGAGGCAAATAAAAAGAGAGAAAGAGAGAGAGAATTTGAAAGGTGAGAAGAGAAATAAAGAGGGATGATGAGAGGCAAATAAAAAAAGGGAAAAGAGAGAGAGTGAAAGAGAGGCGGAGAGAGAAATAAAAAGGGATTTAGATAAAGACAGAGAGACATGGAGAGAAAAGGAACGGATAAAGTGAGATGGAGGGAGGCAAACAAATAAAGGTAAAGGGAGAGAAAGAGGAGTAGAGATTAAAACAAAGGAAGATAATTAATGAGGAGAACAAAAACTTGTTGTTTGTCGTAACGTAGACCAAATGGAGAATGATGATGGTCATGATGTCCAAGATTACGAGGCATATCTTTATTAGCGTGTCTCGTGTCCTTCCTCTCAATGCAAACTATCAATCAGACAAAAGCGTTGCTTGCCCATAGAATATATAGGATGCTTCGACGAGTTTTAATTTGAGATAATTGATTAGGAGATCTTAGACTTTGAGCAAACGATAAGAAAATATGTATCAATCATGCTTTACATTTGCAAACTCATTGAATATCATATACAAAAATATTAGACATATTTGTAAAATTTGTACAGGGAGGTGACGCCTCATTCCAAGGAATGCACCTATTACGGCCAATTAGAAGAGTTAGTGGGCATGCAATGGATGGAGTGCCTAAGTCGATACACCAATTGGAGGGCACGACTTAGTCTACACCCTCGATACCAGAGGAGATAATCGACCTTTTGAACCTTCCTCTTATCTTGGAGCCTGAGACAGAGGCAATGATTGATGCATTATTGCCCATGGATGCCGAGTCATCTGATCCACTAAATGAGGAAGCGTCCATACATTATATGATGGGTGCCAAGTATTTCACTTGAAGATGCTACTTGTGCTCCTAATTGTGTAGACAAAGTATGGGTCGAGTGATGTGAGTATGACCAAGTTGTTCAAGTACATTCTATGCTCCATTGATTTTTTTAACTCTATTATAAAAAACAACGATTGTGTGCTATTTCGAGGAGACTACGGGACTATGGAGACATGTCGAAAGTGTGGTGCTCACATGTATTGATAGGACTTGCAAGGGCAAACCATCCCTCAAAATTTTTTTAGACACTTTCCACTTATATTACGCATATGTCACATGTTTTGTATGTCAAGCATGGCAAGCTTGACAACATGGCATGTGTAGAATAGATCCATAGATGGAGTCCAATGAATATCAATGGAATCATGCACACGGAGCCACATTAACTCCACCTTTTCAAGCTTTATATGAGAGCCAAGGAATCTTTGGCTTGGTCTTGCTATGGATGGTGTGAATCCACTTGGTCTCCTCTCAACTTCTTACAGTGTATGGCATGTAGTCCTTGTTAACTACAACATCCCACCATGGCTTTCTATGAAGAAAGGACACGGCGCTACAAAGTCAAGAACATTGACGTCTATTTCGATCCATTAGTTTGATGAGCTCAAGATTTTGTGGGAGGAGGGGGGTCACTGTGGAAGACATGAGCAAGCATAAAGGTCGGCAATTTGCCAATATACAAGCCATTCTCATGTGGACCATGCATAACTTTTTGGGATAGTGTATGCGGAGTTGTGTGAGGATATTGACATGGAGCCATAGGCTAGGTCATATTTGCATTCGGCTACTCAATTTGTTGATGATTCACTTTTAAGGGTACTTTAGAATGCATTTTAAATAGCATAATTTTTTTCAGATTTATATTATCATGCTTTACCTAAATCTTTATATTAATTATGCTAATATCATTTTCTATCTATGCAGGTTACCTTTGACGATACTTGGAGAGCAAGATGAGTCGAGGGATGAGCAGTGAGGAGTTGCAAGAGATATTCACATATGTCTTTGAATCAGATGGCCCGATTTAGAGATATGGCATCTCTTAGACATTATCGGGCCATTTTGTAAGATCTACTTCGGCACGCTTTGGTGCTTTGGTTTCTTGGAGATGAGATCGACACTCTAGACTGGCCCCGAATGGAGGGAGTGATTTTGGGGGGTGTTGCAGAGATGTGGATGCTATGAATCCGCAGTCATGGTTCCAGATAGGGGTGCTACTCCTCTCTCTCATACAAGTTCCAGAGAGGGGGGCTTAGGTGGGAGTTGTGGAGGCACCAATGCAATTTTTGTATCTCATTAAAGTGGCTCATCCATCCACAAAGTGGCACCCCTATAGATGCTACTCTGAGAGATACTACCCTCGTGGGTACACCAGATATATAGGGATCTCTATGTTATGCCCAAGAGAGTGGTCGCAAGTGGGAGAGGACACACCTTAGACGTACCCCATCAGGGTATGGATATCTCATAGATGACAAGACATGTACTTTGATCATGACCGATGAGGGGAGGAGGGTGATGTCTCACATGAGAGAGTTGTGTCGTTAGGCACAAAGTTTTGGACCATTGGAAGAATATATTAGAGGGGAGCAAGGACTACATAGTGGCATCTTTGCATGAGGAGTTTTCGGTACCTACCATGACAGAGAGGTTTTCCACCAGGTGGATGATGGAGTGTATGCGTGCATACATGGCACATAGATGATCGGATGCATGCAAGGCACTCAAGAGTGGCGCCTCATAGCCAAAGTGGCTAGACACAGATGATTGGCAAAGACTCATGGAGGAGGCTATAGATTCTCCAAGACGATGGCAACAACAACAATGGGAGGTAGTGAGGGTATGATTGGAGGCAGGGGTGAAGTATCATATGGGGAATGATGGCCACATGACTTATCTGGAGGACTTTGTAAGTTTTCTTTTAGTTATTCTTGCTTTCTTATTTGCAATATCACTTGTACTAGCAATCATGTTTCTAATAATTGTATTCTATTTTCTTTGTAGCACTCTATCACAAATCCCAATCCCATGGGTTTGGAGACTCGATATGTAGAGAGACACGATCTCATTGCACTCTCATTGATAGATTGTACGTGTGCAGTGGCCTAATAAGTTAATCATCTTTTTTGTCTATAGTGACTTTTTAAAAAAAAAAGTATTATGTATGGTGGACTCATGTGTAGTTGTTCATTTTGCAAAGTCCGTTCGATGCCCCTTTGCGTTGAGACAAGCTTTCTGATGGTGAGGATCTTTAGCATATGCTTGGATTCGTGGAGCGCATGCCCTCTTCTTTTTTGGCCCTATGATTTGTGTAGGCATCTTCCATGAACTATTCCTTAGATGTACTTATCATCCTTTGTATAAAAGCGCATTTGCAATAATTATAGATAGAATTTCATGTTTGTTTTGGCTCTCATCTCTCTCCATGGTTCCACATAATGTCATGAGTTGTCATCACTAGTCTTGCACTTATTCTTGTTGGGGGTAAAGGCGCCTCCGCCGTGCCGCCCCGTGTATTACTACACTGACAGTACCCACCACTGCACACTGCAGGTGGTGGGCGCCCGTCACGTCACTTTATTCTTTATTCTTTTAGTGACAGTTTGAATAAAGGAAGGCCCGGTCACACATTGTGACAGTTGGAGTTCCCATTTCTTGTCTCTCTCTTTCTTGCTCTTGCTCTCCCGCCATAGCTCGCGTGCAAGCTTCGATCCTTCTCACCTTTCAACTGGTATCAGAGCTTGGCATTCTCTTGCTTGAGCTCAACTCGGTGCTTCCCGACCTTCGCATCGACTCGCTTCACGCATTGGGTCTCCATCCCGGCAGCCATAGCCGACCTCTTGAGCTCCCAACTCTCCCCGGCTTCCCGAGCTCCATCCCGGCCTTCTTGAGCTTCATCAGGGCCTTGCCCTTGAGGTATTGCTTCAGCATTTGCAGGCATTTGAGTGTATTCTCAGATTGAAAACAGGGCAGCACCATTGGCATTAGCATTTGTTGCTTATACTCCATTCCGGTTGTGCTATTTGATGCCCGTATGCGGTCTAC